>NC_079908.1:2648812-2804036 GCF_024868665.1 Triplophysa rosa
AATTTACATATCCACTAAATGTTTTTAACACCAGTTTATCGTCTAATGCCGTTGAAAAGCTAGATGACCAATATAATGATGGTAATACACAATAATAATAATGCACTGGCAAACGAGACATACATAGAAATGCATAAATTACATTTAGCACTTTCCACAACAAAACTGGACATCCTAAACATTTATTTATGGTATTATTTATATATCAAATCTGGTAATTGTGATAGAAGGCAGCATTATTGTTTTAAAACGGCTAAATGTCTTCTGATCTGATGTTTCTACATGCCTCTCTGACCTCTTCCCTTGCTTTTCTGTTTCCTTAGATTCTCTGTGAGTTAGTGCAGTGCTGCACTCCTAAGACAACAGCCAGGGGAACGTTGGAGCGCATCAGGTCTCCTGGTGTCGCCCCTCCTCGTCACTGCACCTTAACACACTTAAACACTCACACACTCACACATGTACAGAGGAAGGAGAGCCAGGGAGTTGCACACTATCTTATAACCAAAAGGATTTTCTTCCTCCCAAAGAATGACTATACATAGTGTGCGCTTAACTGTATTTATATAATTTTGCCATGTGCTTTTAAATATCTTCAGCTGGTGCACGAGGATGTGTGTGTTACTGTTCTTTTACTCCATATTTTACTTTGAAAGACACGCATTGTTCTTACTGAATAAGTCGATCTGCACGGCATTTGGCAAATCTGTTGGTTCACACATATTTATCCCAATCCATTACTTTATTTTACCATTTAAACCGAGATCATATTTATGTGTGGGAAATTTGGCAAAGTCTTTTGTGTGTTTTGGTTTGGGATTTCTTTATTATGCTCTACACACTGTTACCTGTAGCATTACAGAACTGCTGTATGGAATTACATTCGTATCATATCAGTCAAAACAAATAGAAATACCTCAGTTAGATGAAGCAATCGTTTAAAAGAAAATACAGCTCATGCTCAGTTTAGACCAAGTTCATTTTCATTTTAAACTGCTGGGAAAATGGGAGGAATTTTGCTGTGCAAATGCTACCTCCGCCTCGGATACGTGACATTAGGAAGTTTCTTTTTAATTGGCAAGGTAATTTGTTTGAAAACATCTAGATTTTTATATATATATATGACACTGCTGTTCTGATGTCATCAGCCTTTGTTGCGAAATATTTTGCCCTTCATTTCTCAGTTATGCCCACTTTTACATTGTCTTGTGTTTGAGCTGAGATTTTTATATATGAGTAGAGTTGAACTGTATTTTTGAAGGAAATATGCACTTGTCTTGCACACACTTTGTACGGGGCGGGCCTGTTTTATACTTTCAGAGATCTCTTTATTTACCGACATTCCTTTTTCTTTGAGTAGATCTCAAGGGAGGGCTCTTCTTTAGCCAGGGGCAAAATATCTACACACAAAAACAGTTCAGCTACCCAAGATGACAGTAAGTGATTTCAAGGTGGCGCTACATCGTAATTTAGACAAATGGAATTAATTCGCTATAAAAAATGTTTTGTTTATGTTTTAGTGTCCTATGATGAGGGATTTTCTTTTGCCAATCTTGTAAAGAAACACAAGGGTGCCATCACTGGTATGGTGGTGATTTCATACATGCTCCTGTTGGCTGGGAGAGATTATGCCAATGTTACATCCCATTGTGCCTAAAATTCACTTCTTTATGTACATGTGATTGTCATTACAGTCTCAAACAGCTTTAAAACAAATGTTTAACACACGTTGCCAGACTGCTGGAAGATTTTAGAGCAATAAAGGTGTTTAGAAGAAGATTTTTATATTTCTTTATAGGAGTGTAGATGCAAAAGCTAGGTTTTGTAAATTTCTTCATCAGCTTTTGTAAATTAATATTGCCACACAAAATCTTTCAAGGCTGTATCATATATATATATATATATATATATGCTGTTTTTCTCCCTTTTTTGACTTCAACTGTTACATATTAGTTTTTGTTTGGTGTGGCAAATAAAGATGTAAATTATGACCTCTGAATGTGACTATGCTTTCCCAATATCAGAAGTACACTACTGGTCCAAAGTTTTTGGACACTCGAGTGAAATGTTTCTGTAAAAAAACGTTTGATCTGAAGGCATATGCTTAAATGTCTGAAATTAGTTTAGTAGACAAAAATACAGTTTTGCAACTAACGTTTTGTTTAAAAAAAAACGTTTTTGAAATGGATGACTTGGACTGAATAATGACGAAAGAACAGCCAATAAGAGCACAAAATAGGTGGGAACTCCTTTAATATTGTTTAGAAAGCATCTCTGAGACCTCAAGAAGCAGCTTGATAAAATGACAAGAAAACATTTCTGCAAATTCTAGTCAAAAGGTCAAGAAGAAGATGATAAAATATTACATGTTTTACTTTTTTTGTTAGTTTAACATAATTCCCATAGCTCCCTTTGTTTTATTTCATAATTTTGATAAGTTTATTATTATTCTAAAATGTAGAAAACATATGAACACATAAGTGAGAAGGTTTGATGAGAAGTGTATGTCTGCACACTTTACTGTTGGTAAAACTTTTAAGTTTACAGTTCACTGAATGTGCAGAGCTAATCTGAGGAAAGCAGCATGAATATAAAGTTGTTTTATTTAACAGTAATATAGGCATTTCTCAAGTTAATTGGTACTATGCACTGTATATTGCCATTATATCACACATCAGTCAGCTTGGCTTTCAGTTCTTTAGATAAGCAAAAGAACGTAATATATTACACACACATCTTCCAGAAGGCCTTATAAACATCAGGTTTGATCAAGGTAAAATATACAGCATCCTTACAGGAAGCCTGAGCAGATCACAGGGGGTTTATATCATTAAAAATGCAACATTATCATTGCTCTATTTGAAACGTAAAGCTTTACAATACACAGAAGAACAAATATTTTACCACAATTGTTGCAAGTTTAATGAAAAGTCACTCAAAGCCGTATTTACAAATAGTGGCCCAGCTGAATGCATTTATTTTAGAATTTCCTTAAAAATTGTTCAATGAGAACAGGATTTGTCAGATGTTAAATATTGACTTTGCTGGCAAAGTTTAAACTCAAAGGTTAAGTGGTTTAATTATTACAATTTTCTTTAGTCCCTGCCTAACCTAGTTTTAACCTGGGGCTTGAATGTATGTTTCATACCAAGATAATGATTGATTATATACACCTAAAAACACTCCGGAGTGAGTGACAGTTTCATGTGTTGGATGAGACGATACATGTCCAGCTTTAGCTGGGATTTGACCTCTTCAGCTAAGAGAAATAAAACAAATATTTTTTAAGTGTCTTGGTGGTATTGGACCTGCATTTTTAATTATTACCTTGGAAACGGTAACAACGGTCTTGTGTGCTGTTATATAGTGTATGAGAACGAATGTTCTTTAACATATCATTGGTGTTTTGCAGAAGACATTCATACAGGGTTGAGAAATGTAATGGGTAAGGAAATGATCAAATAATTTTGCTTTTCGGGGTAAACTACCCTCACAACCAAACCACTCAACAAAAAAATGCATGCTAGATATGGAACATGACATAGCAAAGAGTTCAAGCACATTTAAGTCTACGTTTTCTGATACCATGACATGATTTTTCTCTGACATGTCAAGTAAAGCATGGCAGTTTCACAACCGGGACAGTTCTGTATCCCTTAACCATTACAGACCCATTACTGGGCTGCAGCAAACCAGGAACTCATTTATGTCCTCTTAATATCGCAGAGATGGATTGATGGATGTTTCCGAGCCTCTGTGGGGAATATTTTGCCAGATGAATAGTAGTTTTAGAATATGTCCACTAGATGTCAGTAAACACATGGCAATGCGGTCAAAGAAAGAAAGTGCAATTTATCTGTGGATTGACGTTTCGTTGAATAAACATTATATAAATGAACACATTTAAAAAAGTAAGATTTGTTACTCTAATATCTTAAAAACATTTTCTTATAATAAAGATTACATGGAATTTGCCCTTTAGTCCAAAGCTTCAAGTACACAGAAACACAAATAACATTTTTGGGTTTGCTTGTTTAATGGCGACATAATGAATTAGTACAGTGTTTATTCCCCTAACTATAAACCCCTCAAAGTAAGGTTTACCACCAGTGTATCCACACACACTAGAAACACCGCCTCAATTCAACCATTTTATATAACAGGACCCCACTTGTCGTATGAGCGACCCACTAACACAGTTCTGTACGTGAGTGACGAGTGTGTGGGGAGCGAAGAGCGTGGAGTTCAATGTGTGGGCGGGATTTGACGCGAGACGCCCTACACGTAGGCGGGACCAATGGGGTGGCATTAAATATGAGGGCGGAGTCACGCTCGTTCAAAAAACGGACGATTGTGAGTAACTGTTTGCGCTTTTACACGGCGTTTCCCTCCACAAATCAAACAAAGGTGATTTTAATTTATAACCTTATTCTGTTATGAATGCACAGTGGGTATTGTGTTGGGTTTCTGTTGTTAGCTAAACAGTTTTCTAATAGTTTTATTGTGCTGTAAACAACGCAATTGTTTTTCCAGATATGGTTGCGTCATGTTTTGCACGTAAATGCCGCGAACTCCAATGACATCAGCTGTGACTTTTTCTACACGGGTAATGTCGAAACTTTCCATGCCTTTGTTTACAATTTATTGTAATTTGACACGCCCATAAAGCTCTTGTGCAGTTAGTTTGCAATAGTAAATTGCACGAATAATGGTGTTTTTTTCTTCCTGGTGCATGTTGATGCAGTCGACATCGTGCATTTCAATAAAGACTTTTTTTGGCTGCATTGATTATACGCATGCACTTTGTATAGGCCTCATGTTGACATTTGACACCATGTTAATTTTGGATGAAATTATCCTTTAATGATCACGGAATAACGGATTTTAGGAACAAGATCTGGCAACACATTTAGTGCAGCAAGTCACAAGAATATGATGTTTCTCATAATGTAGTCTTGTGGTTGAAGATGGCTGTTATCACCATTGTGATCTTGTGCACGTCAGTTTAAGGCAGACAGACACACTGGACTTGTCGCAAAGCTTTCAAGGCATCTGCTAAACGACTCAAACTTCCATGGGTAAAGAGTTTACAAAGCAGCCATGAAACCCCCCGGTGAGGAAGACAATCGGCGTCTGGGGACATTGCTGCTGAACACTCTGGAGAGAGAAATGCGCCTGTGGAGAGCACCAGTCTTAAAGAATGGATGCATTCAGGTAGGAGAATTTCAAACACACCAACACCGAAAGAAGCCCTTTTATAGTTCCTTTTTCCACTTTCCACCATTTATAATAAATAGTGCTTAACAGTTACAAAATGTTGGTGTCTTGAAACTAAGTATTATATGCTGGAAATATGTATTGATTGGTTAACTGATGATTTGTTTTAGGGCTCAGATATTGGCCCATCTCAGTATCAGGAGGTGATTGTGTGGATGCACGAAATGAGCACAGTTTTCCAGTTCAGCTCGGAGACTTTTGCTTTGGGAGTTTGTGTTCTTAATAGCTTGCTTGCAACAGTTAAGGTACTTTGATCGAATGCATTTTTACAATACATTCTGCAGCCTTTGTATGTGATTTATACACCTTCGCACTATATATTTCTTCACAGGCTCCGTTCAAATACCTCAAGTGCATGGCCATCACCTCACTGATCCTGGCTGCAAAAGTCAACGAGGAAGATGAGGCAAGATTTCCATTCGCAATTTGTTGTAATGCTGTAATAAAGACGCCCGACACCGTTTTTAACCATTCCAGCACTTTTATTCTTGTTTTATTGGCGAACAGGTGATCGCATCGGTTAAGCACCTGCTGGAGCAAAGCGGTTGCAAATTCTCCACAGCAGAGATTCTTCGCATGGAGCGAATCATATTAAACAAACTGCACTGGGACCTTTACATCGCAACACCCATCGATTTCATTCACATCGTGAGTACCAACTGACAACTTTATTCAGACCAGAACTCAACGTTACAAAAAACAAAAGAAAACAGATAACACCGTTTTGCGAACGTTAGCAAAAATGTACGTTTGGTCCTTGACATCGTGCACGTGGTGCAGCCGGAGGTGATCTATTTGCACAAATTGACAAGCGGTCTTTAGGCATTACGAGTGGCGTGCGATGCATATGGCCAAGGCACTAATCTGTCTTTTACTTGAGCAGTAAAGCAGATAGATAACCCTGTAAAGAGGGAAGAAAACCATCTGCATTTTCTGTCCGTTACAAATATAGGCCCTAAGAAACTGGCATTGTCTTCCACTGAATCCTTGTTCTTTCTAAGTGGGGTCGAGTTAAAGGGCTGGTTCACCCAAAAATGATCAGGGATGTGATACGGATTTCCGTATTTTTTTACCTCGCTGGGATCACCCGCGTAAATGGCATACATTCGATTTATTTTAATCGTGGCGGGATTGGGGTTGTGCGCGTGGTAATCATACAGCTGGCCAACAGGATCCTTTCTACGCTGTCTACGTCATGCACACGCTTGTTATAAATGCAGAGCGACCGCTTCATTCAGAACATCATTTTGGGAGTTATCTTTATGTTTCCAGAGAGTCCAAACAGACTAATAGAAGCCAAACACGGCTGTTTTGGTACTCAAAACTGTGTGTGGTGTCATTTTTGTATTAAATGGGGAACTGAACAGCGTTTTGTAACTTATACAGAAAATCCTGAGTCTGGAAGTTGAGACGTCTATATGATTTAACATTAAAACGTGATCTATATACAGAGACTAAAATAGGCCATTCCGTGATTTGATGGCTTGAAACTATACAAATGGCCGATCTAGTCACTAATATAAACGCGTTGAAGTCTTTTTACATACATTTAAATGATCTAAAACCGCAACATGCAGCGTTTGCCCGCTGTATGAATGCCGTAGATGCGCCATCTAGTGGCTGTGTATGGAAGTCTCTTGAGGCTGCAAATTCTTTACTTTTTGTTCAATTATTGTTAAAGGAATTATTGCTGATTACAATAAAATTTAAAGTAGGCCTAGTATAAACTACTCAGGGCCCATTTGTAAATGCCGTCGTATTTGACATTAGCATAAGATATTTGCACAAACCATCGACCTATTGTTTAGGTGTCTGTTAAACTAATAAACATTTGATTCGCTTAATAGGACTAGGTGTTATAATCCCACTATTTCAGCACAGTTGAAGTTCCCAATAGGACATTTCCCACGCCTTATGCGTGACGGGGGAAGCAGTCAAGAACAGACGGAATTGGAAAATTATAATAGTTTGTTTTTGTGTTGCGAAGTGAAAAATGTCTATTTTTGGCAAACATGTAACATTTAATTAGTAACATTAAAGACTATTTGGGGGGGGGGGTTGGGCGAGGGTGCGTGCGGTCTTCCTTCTTTTTGTCCTTGGCTGATCGCATGCCTGAATGTCCTCACCCTCAGATTGTTCCAAACCTGTCTAAATTCCTTTGTTTTGTTAAACGCAAAGGAAGGTATTATGAAGAATGTCAGTAACCAAACAGATCTCATCCCCCATTTACTGCCATAGTAGTGAAAATAAATACTATGGGAGATGAGATCTGTTCGGTTACTGACATTCCTCATAATATCTTCCTTTGTGTTTAATAGAACAAAGACATTTACACAGGTTTGAAACAATCTGAGGGTGGGGCAATTACAGAAATTTCATTTTTGGGTGAATTGTCCCTTTAAAGGGATATTTCGCTACCAAATAAAATTGTTCCCATGTTTTACGCACCCTCAAGGCATCCTAACTGAATGTGGTTTTCTTCTTGAAGAATAATGTAGTCGGAGTTATAATACCACGTCTCCTTTTGCTTCCAAGCGGTAGAATGGGAGTGAACTGGTGTTGATTATTTGAAGCTCCAAAAAGTGCATCCATCCATCAAAGAACTGCTCGACACGGCTCCGTGGTCTTAACAAAGGTCTTCTGAAGCGAATCGATGCGTTTGTTTAAGACAAAATATCCATATTGACAGCGCTATAAACGTTAATGTCTAGCTTCCGTCATCTCCCGAATGCGCAAAAAAAATCAACACCCCATTCTACCGCTTGGAAGCAAAAGGATATGTAATGTTATAACTCCGACTGCATTATTCTTCCAGAAGAAAACCATATTCAGTTAGGATACCTTGAGGGTGAGTAAAACATGGGAAAATTTTGATTTGAAATAAAATAGCACACAATATGAATGATGTTCTTGGCACAAGTTGTTGTAGTGCAGAGCTGGCCGATGCATGAAGACCATGATCAAATCCAGTAACATTCGAGTTCACGCGTTTCTTTTCTCTTTCTGTAAATACGTAACATTTTGGGGATTTGGCACACAACAGAGAGCCAACGAACAATACCATAACAAAAACATTGATATGAGACCCCATTTAAAAAACTATGTCATTTTAAAAGGCCGTCCCCTGAATGATCCTAAAGAATAGAAAAAAAATAATTACAAATGGGTTAAACTCACAAATCCTTTGAAGAACATGTCTGAGTGGCATTTCACCCCAAAATCGAAAAAAAAAAAAGTTTTGATTGAAGAAAATGAAGTAGGACTTTATTTTCCTTTTGATGTATGCGTATATAGATATTTAACGTTTGTAACACTAGAATAAATAAATAGAATTGCTTGTGAAATCAAAAAATATCTAATAGCATAGAAAAATAAATATCCTTCTCAAATAAAAATCCACCGTTTAGAATACTTTAAATATTTTCCTGTTTAAGGTCCATGTGACTGATCCTTCCTTTGAGAAGTAACGTGAAGACATGCTCACATACAGCCATAGATTCAAAGGATATGTCACATTTCCACAACACACAGATTTAACGAAACATTCCAAAGAAACCAACCACATCTTTCCTATACGATTGCCATGGATTTTTCTGTTCCCAAGAGGTCGAATCTATAAAACATCAACGTGAACTCAAAATGAACCCGTTTACTTTCTCAAGATTCATTCAAGCATCATTGTGTCCAATTTGTGAGCGCACTGCAAAACTGGACGCCCGCTTTTCAAATACGAAAATCAAATCTCACCCTACTTTAAATTTTCCCATTGAATGTCTTTCTTTGACTGAGAAAAAGGTCACATTGTGAAAGTAAAATGAGTTGCGAATGCGGTTTCACATTGACTTGCGTTCAAGAACACAACTGAGATTGCTTGTCTTAAATTGAGCCACTTCAAAGGTCTTGCGTTATACTTGGAAAAAAACATGGAGACCAAAAAACACGACACATTTTAAACATTCCGGTTGTTCACATCCCACTTGTGAGTGGATTAACACAGAGAACCGTTTCAAAATACAGATCCACATATAATTTGTAGAGAATTATAAGGGTTGTTTGCGTGTTGGCGTGTCGTTGTCTCCATTGCTTAGGCTTTTGTTGATTGATGTGTTTTCAGTTCCATGGCCTGTTGATGACCAGACATCCACACCTCATGTTAGCGGGTTCTCAGAAGAGACCTTGTCTCCAGGCTTCATTGTGGACCAGGCAGGTGCAGCATTGTATGGCCTGCCACCAGCTCTGGCAGTTCAAGGGCTCCATACTGGCTTTGGCCATCATCACTTTGGAGCTGGAGAGACTGACACCCGATTGGTTCTCTGTTTTTACTGACCTGCTGAGGAAAGCACAGGTATGCATGAAGTATATGTGAATATTAGTGTCAACATGCAGAATGTTGTATTGAAAATCTGTTTCATCTTCTGTGCGTTTGTTTTAGATCGAAAGCACAGAGTTCATTTGTTGCAAGGAGATGGTGGACGAGTACCTCACGGGCCTCGAGCTGTCATTACCCACCAATGCCGTGTACATTTTAGACACCACCAGCATGCTGATGTTCAGGGCATATGACATGCAGGAGGAACACGGAGGGGGAAATGCAAAGGCAGCCGTCCGGGCCAAACGAACGCAGAATGTGGACAGAGAGATGGACGACTTCTGTGACGGATTCTGGTACCTTTATGACGAGGCAGTGAAACCAGGAAAACATGGACCTGAAGATACGAGCGGGACTTTCGAAGGACAGATTTCACCCTGTCCTCCTCTGCAGCCGCCTTATATAAGCTAAGACTCATTTTTGTAAACGTTGGAAGCAGATAAGATGTTGACTAGCACTTTCGTTTCTTTTATAAAAAATCTTTATGCAGCACTTTAACTATATATGATTTTTTTATATGAAGTTATTTACTTACATGTTATGTACAATTTATGGTTTTTATATATTTTGTGTGTGCATGTTCATCTGAGTTATTCAAAAGTTTCATTATGGAGTAATGCTTTAATGTCTATGGTGCTTCAACAAAAACAATGGTTTTGGCCAACAGTTAATCCTTTAATGGATTTATTTCCTTTTGTATTGTGCTTTTTTATATCTGCTTGTCAGTAAATACGAATTCAAGCCTTTTGACATTTTGTGTCTTAAAAGCAAACAGCCTTAAATTCGATTTGTAGGATCGATGTGAATTGAAAGGACATTCTATGCAGACGTTACAGTTAGGGTTGTTTTAATGAAACCCCCTTTTCTCGTTTTTAAAGGCAGCTATACAATGCTTTGCTTTTCTTGCTGCTGCTTTGAAAGGAAGCAAATGTAAAAGGAGGCTTAAACTGATGTTACTGTGAGTTTTATTTTTTTGTTAAGAAACTAATAGGTTGCTATGTAATAAAAGCAGACTTTTGCATCCTACAGTGTGTTCTGTCAGACTGAATGATTTCAAAATGCCACATGATTATATGAAAGGAGAACTTGAAATTAAACATGAAATGATTTTGCATATAGAAACTGTGTAGTGACAGCAGGCCATTGAACATTTATTTTCAGTAAAGAATAAGTAATTGTATTTCTTTAATCAGGCAGTTTATAAAGCAAGCCAGTGTTACAGTGATAACATTAGCTATAACCGCAAACTCATGAATTAAGATCCAAGGGTCAAAAGTGGGCAGTGCGTAAATCCCAGGGAAACTTACCAAGAACTTTTATTAGCTCAGTAGGAACTTGATTTTCCAATCTGTATGTGTACATTATGGTTTATCAAAAGAAAGACAAAATGAAGTCCCCCCACTCCCAATGAGACCAACCTAAGAGTTAAACGTGTATTTCACCTTTAAACTATGTATTTTTTACGTTATAACCTAGTTTTGGATCTGGAGCAGTAGGTTCTTTTTCAAAGATGTTAGATGTAGAACACAAAGCATGGTGAAACAGGTGAATGAAATTAGGGAAGTGTTTATTTTTAATATCAGTTATCTGCTTTCATACTCATAACTTGCAGTCAATGCCTCTTTTGCAAATGAGGATGTGGCATCAGTTTAGATGGCCTCAGGTGTTTTAACCTCTACAGTATGGCTTAAATGATAAACAATATAATCTGTTTGACCATGAACACTGTTCAGTAATACAAAAAAATATATTTTGCATATCTGTTGTTATTACAATAAAGCTAACATACTGGTCCTGGATTAGTATTAAAACAGAACCAAAAATAACATTGAGACTGGTTTATTTAAGCCATACCCACGCATGCTTCTAAAAAGCACACACGAGCAGATTAGTATCATCGCTGTGCTACTGAGTTTGGCTCAGATCTTAAATACTACTGTACATTATGGCAATAGAAACATGTATTCAACATGTATGTCACAATATTGGACAGACTATAAGACAAATCGGTAGTACCAAAACAGCTGTGACCACAAAGTGAATGTTTCTGTCTGGTTAAAAAAATACAAACATAAACATAGACAGTTAGAAACTAACATATTCCAAAAATAAAACTGGGTTGATGGGGAGGACATATTAAAATAACAAAAATATAACCTGAATGATCCTATTATGAAGGGAACCAAAAAACTGTGGCAATACAAGAAACGATTCAGCCCTCATAAAGCATCCCTCTGGCTTCTCATCAGGATGTTTGGTCCATTAACACAATGTCAAAAAAAAGCCACAAAAATCTTTAAAAAGCTGAAGTTGCACTAATGGCGGATGACAAGTCCACGGTCGGCCTGGGATGTGCTCATAAATTAACTGAAAGAAAATGGACACAAAACAAACCAAATGAATGACAAAATAAAAGAATGAATGAAGTGGAGACATGCAAATAAACTTTAAGTAAATAAAATATACAAACATGTTTTATGAAGTATGTAAATACGCCTAAAATATGAGTTGTGGGTTTAAGAGATAAAGTCTGAATTAGCTCTGGAAATAAGCAAGAAAGGTTTATTTATTTACATTTCAAATAAAATTTAAAAGGATTTATGACTGGAATAATCTGCTAGCAATTTCCAATCAGTAATGTTGAGTTTACACATCGATACATACTGATGGTGTCAATAGTGAACCCATTTCAGAGACAAAACTACAAAATGGATGCTTTTTAAATGACAGTGAGACTACCAATAACCACAGGATGGCGCTGTTGAGCTTAATTTGCAATATCTGCAACAAGAGTTCAAACAAACCGACTACTCTAAACCTGCCTTCACCACATGAATGGAGCTTAACTTCAGAAATCATAGCACTACAAATAAATATTTTACTTTTAGTTGAAATAAATAGACAAGATGTACTGTGGTCACTTGATGCTTTCAACTACAAATTCAAAAACCTATGACAGTACAGTTTTAGTTGTTAAAAAAAACAAGTTTGTGATTAAACAAATTTGTTCTAATATTGGAGCTATGGATGGTGGTTGGCAGAGAGATGGCTTTTCTCCCTCCTAATTTGTATATAAAAGGATGATGATAGTCAATGGAAGCACTCACTTTTTCCTGTCTTTGTCCTTCTTGAGGGGCTGTGAGAGGGAAAGGGTCTCGGCCGCCACCTTCCTCTTGTTAAAGGCGTTCATCTCCTCCTCCAGATCTCGTCGCTTCTCCTCCACCTTCCTCTTCTCCTCCTGGTGCATGCGCTTCAGCTGCTCAAACTTTTCATGTAACTGAGGAGAGAGACACACCATATGTGTTAGACAGAGGCGAGTGCTCCTAATGTTTCAATGATGCCTACCCTTAATGTGCTGAAGACCCGCATAGAGAATCTCTGAAATGGACAAGTGTCAAAATGATAAGAAGACTGATCTTACCTCTCTCTCCTTCTCCTTCAGCTCAGCTTCCGTCTCTTTCACTTTGTTAACAAACATCTGTCTCATTTCCTCTTCCTTCCGCTGCAGGTCTCCAAGAAACTCCTTCCTCTTGGCTTCATATGTCTCTTGTAGACTGCAGAGTGGTCGAATACAAACATATCATTTTTCTTTGGACTGAGAATATTATGAAAACGTAAACACTACGGTACTAAAAAGACATGTTTGAAACAGTTATATGATGTTGAGAACATCTCTTTATAATATAAGAGAACCAATGGGATAACCTGAATATATAAATAAAAATAAAAAGTGTGGCCAAAGTATTGTCAGGAAACAAAAACAGAATTACACAATAGGCAAGTACAAACGTCCAAGTTTTAAGAGTGAAACCCACATTTATAGAAATAAACACACTTTGTATTTCTGGCATGAGCAGAGTCTGACTCATGATGCCCAGAGCTGTAGGCAGCTCACAGAAACAAGATCTCTGACGTCTCTTTCAGGGAACTTAATAAAGCCCACGCTGATCAGTTTCACATGCAGATAATGGAGGGCCGTAACTAACCTGAAGGGCTGACTGTCTGGGTCTGTGTCTTTGAAGCCCATCTCCTCCAGTTTACAGCGTCTGTACAGCTCATAGTGTCTGGCGTGAGTCTGCTCTCTAAGATCCTCCATGTTCACTCTGATCAACATCTCCCGCAGCTTTACGAAGTCACAGTGGCTCTCGTTCTCCACTGCAACACAACATGATCAATGTCAGTACAGTTCTTCCCGACCGAACATGGATCTTTAAGTTCACATTAAAAAACAACTGAAGCCAAAATGACATCCCCATATCTCTGGGATTGTACCATATAGGGCTTTATACATTTTCAGTCAAACTTGAAATATAAATTCTGAGACAATGTATGTATTACTAATCTATTGAATCATCTGTTTATATTTTACTAAACCCCTGATGATGAGTCAGGCATCAGAAAAATCTGTCTAAGCACGAGTATTCTTCCTTATAAAAAGAGAAAACTTCACGTGCTATGGATTTGACAGAAAAGGAGGCACGGTTTTGACATTCATTGTAGAATTTCTGTATATATAAAAAGTACAAACTAGAAGCAATAATACCCAATAAATGGAGACGGGATGGCTCTCCTTAGACCACAAAATAGTTATTATATTACATTTTTATGTGCCAATTTATGAGGAATATTGAGCATTATGGATGTGACCATTCACTTGACTATGAAAAATCATGCTTTAAAAACAAAACCTTTGAGACTTCACATGGGTATTTAAACCACCAAATACTGACATCTGAAGTATCAGTATGGTAAAAAAAAGAAATTTTCAACATTAAAGGTGTGATGAACTGGGCTTGTTTATTGTTTTATACTGTAGTATGAGGTCTACTTATGACGTTTGCGTGGTTTTTACATTCAAAAACATCAAAATCAATAAGTAATAGGGTATTTTCTACCCGGGTTTTGAGGCCGGCTCTACAGACGATCGGTTTGAATGGGCGTTCCGCCATGAAGGCTTGGAAGTAAACGCCCACTGTTATGATTGGATAGCAGTTTGCGTAGTAAACTTAGTTGGAGCCTTCTGTGACTTTGGTTAGAGACGTAACGTTAGGTTACACATTAGCACCAATCGCATGAGATTAGCATTATCTGGCGACCTCGTGTGATTTATAAATGACCTCCACATCAGTATTTCAAGTGACGCATTCACAAGGGATGATTTTACTCAAGTTTACAGATTTATTTCCCGGATGTGATGGCTTTGCGTATAGTTTGTATAGCCTATAGTTGTATGGTGTTTAATGATATATGACCGTACCTGTCAGCATTTGAGACCTGTGATCGCGAACCGGACAAAAGATCACCGCGATCGCAGGTCTCAAATGTTACGAGAGTTTCCATGATAAATAAACAAACGGGAGACTCCCGGCAATTTATGGATATCACCCAGCACCCGAAATAATACCAAAACACTTCAAACAGCTGCCATTATTCGCAAACGGTGGATAAAACCTTGAAAAATGATATATGAGCCCGCCAAATCACAGAGATCCCGATTCGCAAGGGATTAAGATCACAGACAACCTCTGCAATTATTACAAATGACTAATGTAACAGGTCCCCAGGTAATACTAACTTAATCCCGTGGGCATATCAAGCGATCTCTAACAAAGCAATAGAGACGCGTGGTACAAATATGTTTTACTCACATAGATTGCTGCGCCATTCCTATCAGATCCAATATTGATGGCACAGCACTGCTTTTTAATTTTAGTCTCTCCACAAATCCAGCGTCGACCTGTGCCTTGTTCACGAAGGAATCCTCGGAGAAATTAAACAATCAAACGCTCCATGTTTTTCCCACGTGAGCTGGAACGTCTTTAAAAATAAACTTTAACCACGCACTCCTAATATCGGAATCCAAAGGAAGGTTATGCAGCGACTGTGTTCTTCCACAACCAGGGATGGCACAATATTTAGCTATCTTTAACGGCATGTTAGTTTATTGCTTGCTCGCTCTATCTGGTCCACTTGTGTTACTTCAGTTCTGTCATGCGCGAACCACTGGGTGGGGCTAGAGAAGTAGTTGTTGATATTTTTCTGTGGAGGCGGTGTTCAACCTTCATAGATAGGTGCATTCCAGAACCTGCTGTTCGCTGGGCCTGGTGTCAATAACAGTTGTAATCTCAGTAACGAGGGCGTTTTCAGTTCTGACACTTACATGATGTTCGCGTGAATACGATTCCCTCTTCTATAACAAAAGCTCGGGTTAAAATTGTGGTTTTAATTCATGGCATCTTTAAGGTTGACATTTGCATGGAACTGCCCATATGAAGATATCACAAACCAAGTTTGTTAAAGTCCCTGTAAACCGGAAGTTGCGATCGTTTTTACTTCCAACAGGCGTTGCATTCTGAAATAAAACTAGCAGCAGACTGACAGTTGAAGGGGAGGGGTTAAAGGCTCTGCCCTGCCCAAGCGTCTAACTGACGTCATCTGAGAGAGATAGCCACTAGAGGGCGGAAGTGCATTTTTTAAAAAAGTGAATGACCCACACCGATAAGCTATTTATAACAAACACTGCCATATTCCATGAATAAATAGGAATTGTTATTTTTAATTTCACCAGGACTTTAAGATTAATAATCTAAAATGATATGAAGCTATAAGTATTGCGTTACATACATTGCTTACATTTTTTTTAGAAAAAGCACTTTCAGCAGACCTACAAATCTGTATAAAAATAAAAAAATGCTTCTGCCATCTGATCTTTTTTAAGTCATTTTTCACTCAAGACAATATTTGCTATTTTCGGAAGAATTTGCAAAATGGTGCACCACAAAGCAAGGCTTTTCTGTTGCGCTACTATGTTCTTCTGTGGTCGCAAGGCTGTTTTTGGAGGTTGCGTATCACCCCAGGTCACTATTCTGGTCTGTGCATATGGCTCAGGATCCTCTTTTAACGTAGATGAAAAACGAAACCCTTGAGCTGAGTAATAATAATATACACGCTTGCCTGAGCTGTCGATTAAAAGTGAAATGGGAAGTTACTCTTGAGAATACAGAGAGCTGAACCTGCCAAACACTTGCAGGAAGTCAAGCATTCCTCAAGCTGGGTATGAAAGGCTACTTAAGGTTAACCCATTGGGATATAATAATGCCCGTGTCTTCATGGGAAGATCCTTACTGGACTTTATTGTAATTCCAAAACCTTAAATCAAGTCTCAGATTAGCGGCAACAAGATAACGTTTCCTATGGGAGTGTGGAAACTATTTAATGGCACATCCATGCACCAAAATGATGCCAAAATTGTTACGCAAAGCGAGCGTCTTAGTTAAACCATCATGCTGGAAGAGGAGAGATATTCTGCTGCTTTGACCGGAGACAGAAACACTGCTTTACTGCTATAACTGAATGTCCTGATGCAGTATGTCCATTTGGACTTTCTCACAGTTACCGCCAGCATTTCTCTTGACTGATATGAGTGGGAGAGGATTCACAGTCATGGAGGAGTGTACAAATAACATACATGATATGACAACAGTCCAGATACACGACTGGTCACAAACCGGTTCCAATTACAAGTGGATTTTTAACATTTACTGAAAAAACACGATGTTCTTGCCAGTGCCAACTATTTTGAGATGCTATGATGCCGTTAAGTGTGATTGCTTAGAAAAGATAAAGTTAAAATATAAAATTATATTTTCTGTTACTCTGCTTTGCATCAATGCCAAATTGGAAAAACGTGCTATAGATTTAAATACACAAACACAGTTTTATGGGGTCGACAGATAAAGCCTTGTAACAAAACACATAGCATAGCTCATGTGAAGCAAGCGTTTTTCTCCAATCACATTCCACATTTGAGAGCCTGAGAGCCATTTCCTGACCCTTGACTAAAAGACCCCTGGGAGCCACCATCCCAAAGACACAGACCAAAAATAGCAGAAAAGAAAGAAAAACCAGCATTCCCCCATCTGTCATACTGTCTGGACACTTGAGCAGAAAGTCCTACGACATTGAAAAGACCATTAGTGTTGTAAGCCAGCCCTTAGCTTTAAGATCATATAGTCTAAAAGAAAACATACGCCTCAAAGAGTTTTTAGATTCTTAGGTCCTCTTTTTGTACACTAGTTAAGAACTGCAACTTTAATCCTTTTTTTGTGCAACCACAGTGAACGACGGGAAGATACTTTTACTGCGCAAGCTTTTTACCTCATTATCATGTTAAATAAATATCTAGAAAATGTTTTTGATATTCTTCACCAACATTCAACAGTACACAAGAATGCGTAGAAGCCAAACTGTATAGTCACAATTCACATTCTCAATGTAATTAACTCAATATGAAATAAAGTCGACTTATAGCTCTCATAAAACCATCTGCTGCTCTGTCGCATAAACCGCTCACCATTGAGCATTCAAGCTGGACGGCCAATTAACCGAACACATTCAGGGCTAATGACGTGACCTTATCTGTGGCACATCTGAGAGAACACTGTAATTAGTTGCCGTCTGGAGAGGCGTTTCTCACCGCTGTGACTGATGGGATAGTTTCACGTGAAAGTAAAAATACCCCTTAACCAGCATCCTCGGGGGGATGAAGAGATGTAGAAAATGAAGAGCGGGGTTTAAATAAAAGTCCCAGTGGTTGACATATTCCGCAAGCCCCACAGTCATGATATTCTGCAGTGACGGTCATTTCTGGACCACCGACGCCATCAAAAAGATGGCAAAGAATCCCCCTGGTTTGCAATTGTTCTGAGAAAAAAAAACTATTGCTTCAAACCACAGTGTTTCCATTCCTCAGGAATCTGTGATAGGGTTTCTTCGATTACAGTACATATTATGCAGTTAAATGCCAATTTCCAAATGTCCGTTTTTTTAATATAAATCGTATGCAAGATTTATACGACAGGTATCACAGCATTACCACAGTTAGATCAATTCTTTAAAACTCAGAATGCTATTTGTTATAATAGACTGTAATAGACAGAACTGTCAAATATATTATTCCGTGCAAATACTTAAATATAGTAAACTAGGGAAGTGTTTATAAGGGAGCATTTCATATGTCTGAATGTTGTGACGCTTACCTTGAACTACTCCCCATGGGTACTGCCTGGCCCTCACTGTCTTATTGCCCACTTTCACCTCCTCCACACTGCCCACCACAGCAAACGGAAGATGGGCCTAAAATAAAGAGCAGCAAAGGTAAAATGCTACTTCAGAATTTAGCAGGCCCTCCGCTTGCCTTATTAAAACTCATTTAACACCAAAAATAACAGATCTGTGCATTTTAACACGAAAAGTAGCCGATTCAAGCATCTTAACACGAAAACACTCTGACCTCAACAGGAAGTGAGATTCGACACTGCCCACATCTGTTTCTTTTATTCTTGTTCTCTTAATTTTCTCTGCAACGTATCATACTAATACAAACTCAAGAATCGGCCTTTCACACAATTCTGAGGCATTCACAATGTGTGCACAATCTTGAAGAGCTTTTAACAAGTAATGGCTGGAATACACTACAAGACTTTTATAATCTGAACAGCTTTTTAACTAGACATCATACACTTGCAGACTTTTTGAAAGTTTCAGATAGAAACACACTTACTGATCAAAGCTGCAGACCGGCACAGACTTTCTGCAACAACTCCAGAGTCAAAATCGGAGCAAAAGTCTTGTAGTGTATTTTAGCCTTAAGTAACGCAGAGAGTCCGCGGACAATTATATCTAAAGTGCTTCCCAGAAAGTAAACTAAATACAGCAAATGGTCATTTTTAGTTATAAGAAAATCTTACAGTTGCAGTAAAGATGAAGATAAATAGGGCAATGAAAATATTAAAATACACAGTTTCAGGAGTAAAGAGCAGAAATGTTGAACTTATACATGTTAACATTAAAGTATTTTGATAAAATCACTTATTACACGATCTGTTCAAATCGGTTTCTCATTTAAGTGAGAAATGAAAGTTCGCTTTCCACCAAGAGAAGTCTAAACTGAAAACCAGTGTAAAACTCACATTCATAGAAGAGTTGATTTCTGTGACGGCCTCGTCGTCTGTGGGAAACTGGTAGATCTGAACACCATTGCTAACCAGCTCGCTCATGATTTTGATCTTAAACTTGTGCAGCTCACTCTTGGAAATTGTGTCAGCTTTAGCAATAATAGGGATAATGTTCACCTAAAAAAGAAAACACATTACATTTCACAGCATGTCACACGTGCTTATGTTCTAATTCTAGATCTCATAAGCTTGATGGACGATAAAGATGAGTTAAAAAGTCGAGTGGAATTATGGTTTGGATTCAACATCTTACATTTACATTTACGCATTTGGCAGACGCTTTTATCCAAAGCGACTTACATTGCTTTATCCTATACATTTATACATAGGCATGTGCAATGCCTGGGATGGAACCCACAACCTTGCGTTGTTAACGCAATGCTCTTACCACTGAGCTACAGGAAAGCTACTTAAAACATCTACTTAAAGAAGCTCATTTTTCTGTGTACTACTAACCCTTTAACCCATCGGAGCCCGACTGGTATAATAAATAGATGAATTTCATCAGTACACATTTGAGCTTGTGTTTATAAACTAACTCTTCACTGGCTCTGGTACATCAACATTACAATGCAGACACACTCATAATACGCTTTTCTCAAATAAACAATTAACAACTGTCAAACAAAATGTTAAAAGACAAATATTTCTACTAAAAATCCCATTGTTATTAGGACCAGAGAGATTTGTTCAGTCTTCAGAACTCTAAACATGATCAGTTTGTGAGAGAGGGTTGTAGGGGCCTGGGGTCACATTATTATGACCGGCCTGTCTGACACTCACTGAACCATTTGTGCTGTGCACGTCACCTGAAAACACCCCCCCACCCTCATTCACTTTCATTACTATCTGATGAAATGAACAATTGATCGGCTGTTTTTCCACAGGCAGGCTGAGGGAAACCACGGCCCACTGTCCTACATTAAGCCAAATTAAGGATTATCAATATAATCATCAGTACATCAGTTATTATGACAGCCTGTACATTCCGACACAAAGACTGGTCTTTAATACTATTTTAGCTGCACTAATCAACTGAATATTTTTAAGGGAACTGAATTTTCGTACGCTGGCTATATGTAAAACAGCGAGAAAATCTAGAGTAAAATACAAAGTATAATCACAATAAATTTAATATCATCAATACTAGCTCTCCATAAACATGCTGATCCACAATAAGACATTTCAATAAACCACAATTCACCGTTCAGGGAACAGCCCTGTATATTTTGATAACGCTGTGTAACATACTGCAGTCTGATTATAATGTACTATAATTGACATTTTGGAAACGTACAATATTTGTCCTTTTAATAATACTGTACAATGTTGTTATTTATTGTGAAATATTTGCTGTTCTGAGATTGTCAAGACTGACCAACAAATATACACACTAAATGTAAATACAGAGTGCTATTTGATAAAAAAAAATAGGGCAGTCAATTAAACAATTAATCGTATCCAGAATAATCCATCTATCCAATCGTATCCAGAATCCAATGTGTACTGTGTATTCATTTTGTATTTATAAATACAAAAACAAATTACACATACATGTACATACAGTATATATATATATATATATATATATATATAGGATATAGGAAATATTTGGATGTATTTATTTATATTTACCAATAATTTAAATTATATATAAACATTTATCAGTTTTTTATTTTAGATTTTTATATACAAGCATGTGTATGTGTTTATAAATACAAAATTAATATCCACAGTACACAGACATATATTATGTAAACACAAACTTTTATTCTGGATGCGATAAAACGCGACAAATCATTTGACATCGTTAATAAAAAGGGAATCATTTTTTTTCATTTCATTAAGATACAGCTAGAGCAGTATAAAATTCATTGTGTAATGAAAATATAAATATAAAACAAAATATCATTGTGCCGGAATAAAATGTTTACATATTTACTTATTTATTTTATGAGGAAAATTAACATAAATATATTGAAAACATGTACAATGTGCCAGATTTAGCCAAATTTATCCATTGTCCCGAAAACGTCAACCACAACGGATTTTTGATGTAAAGAAAGTGGGTGTAGTTAACTCCTGTGAGTCGCTGAACATGAGTTTGATGATGAAACATAAACAAACAAATCAAGAGAACCCACAATCCCATACCAGAGGAGGAGTTTATTAATAAAAGAGGTATAACTTCTTAGGCTGTGTTCAGACTTGACTTCTTTTTTAGTAAAACAAAACGCTGGCAGCGGTTGGTTACAAATAGCAGCCGAATGCCATGACTTCGGAGGCAGCGTCTGTGCACGTAGGCAGCCCAGAGAAACTGAAAGGCAGCGTAACGGAAGTCTCTTTGAATTATAAACAGAGAGCGTCTTTGCAATAACTAATAACATATTTAAAAACTATACTACAAATTTCTCGCTAGAAATGCAATCAGAAGCTGTTGAAAGTGAAAATTAAACTTACATTTATACAAAACTATGCCTCCAACGGGCGTGTTGGCCGCCATTTTATTTTTTCGAGCTTGAGATTTCTCGACCAATCACATTCCTTGCATGTTGTTATGGAAACGACAGGTCTCTGTCATTGGTTAGCTGTGAAAAAGGAGCTTGACATAGGGCGTTTTTTTCAGAAAAATTGAACTTTTTCCAACCTCAAAAGACCTTCTGAGCTGCAGAAAAAGACGCCGGCGCTGGCATTTAAAAGGACGTTTTTTGAAAACACGGTTTACTCCATAGGATTATAATGTAAAACAGACGCTAAATGTTCCAAAAATAAGCGTTATAAAAACATCTCATCTTTAGATATTTAGATATATTTCCTGAAACCTTCTTAACGCTACGTCGTTCTTAAATTATTCCTTAAGCTGTAGCTGTACCTTATCGTTAATATGTGTTTCCTGAAACGTTCTTAGTTAAGTATACCTTCAGTAAGTCATATGTTCGGAAGGTTGGTCTGGACCCCTCTTAGCTATACCTTATCACTGTTGAGTGTTCGCTCCCCTAGTGGCCACTGTGAAAAAAAGCTTCTTTATATCGCAATCTATACAAAGAAAATTCTAAAGTTGAATAGACCCAGCGCATTGAAGTGTTTTCATGCAAAGAATAAAACTGGCATTACATCGATGGATGGTTGCTAGCTTTTTAATATATTATCCAAAGAAGCATCAGCTGGCAAACCAAATGTTTATGAGTATATTTAAAGAGAAAGAGTGTGGTAGTAAGTTTAGTCAAACTGCAGCGATACAGCGAATATTTGCGTTAATCCAAAAACGGTGCAACCCGCGGCGCAATTTAGTGCATGTGCATTTAATCCGTGAAAATCTGGCTACCATTTATGCTGCAGTTCTATAAAATTTAACCTGTGTCACGCCACCAAATATAGCAGATTTTTAGATCTCAGCCCAAAATTCAGCTGCTGGCTGCTCTCCTTTCTGACTTTTTAGCAATTGATTATATCTTTCGCGTGCTGCGTTTTTATTAAATAAATGAAGACACTATGGCAACATAGACTATGTTATGATAATTAAAATCAGGGGTTGACCCACATAGACAAGTATAATCACAGATATTCCATGACCCACCTAATATTTTTAATAGAAATATAAGACAAAACGCACATTCACTCCCTTTTATTAGTATTTATTTATCTCGTCACGAATAAATATGTTTAATTGCAATATTGACATACCTTACTTTTGGGCAGAATATTATATTATTCTTCATAAACATTTAAAACGAACAGCCCCTGAAATACTTGATTACTGTTGTATAGTCTCCAAAGGTCAATTTAACACATTAAACTCATCAAAACGTACAGTATGTTAGATTTTGCAGTAGACAGACAGGCGCAGCTCCAGAAATGAGGGCGTAAAGCAACAAGCTTTGATACATTTGGGTTGCGGGTTAGCACACTCATTTAAAAATGAAAAAATATCCAGGGTTTGATTTACTTTGCAATTTGGATTCTTTTATGAGATCCTAATAAATGCAATTTCAACTTTTTCTGAAATTGTATAAAGAACACTGCTATCTTCCATAACGCAGTGAAGGAGAACGTGCATAGTAAACAATTGATTGTTGAGCGATCGATATGCGTTAATCCAGCACCACCACCATGGACAGCACCTGCTAACGTGGCACGTAAGAAAGTCACCTCCTAAGGTATAGTTGGGGAAACACGCCTAGAAAAGATATACCTGGAGTTTAGGTGTACGTTTAGAGTCTTCGTAGCACGCTAAGAGACAACGTTATCGGGAAACACCAAATGAATGTAAATGAAACGCAGCCCAGATCAGTATAACACAATTTCTGAATTGGCAGCAAATAAAGCACAAGCATATAGAGGATTTTATATAAAACCAAGCACTGATGTGCTTCTACCTTGCTGTCCAACTTCTTCATGGTGACTAAATCCAGAGACTTGAGCGAGTGTCCAGTGGGAGCGATGAAGTACAGGCAGATGTGGATTCTGGTGTCGTGATAGTTGAAGAGAGAACGTTTGATTTTCAATTCTTCCTGCAGGTAGTTTTCAAACTGTGTGTCGATGTAATCCACGATGGGCTTGTAACTGTGAAAGAAGCAAACACATCACCGTCAGGGATTCAGGGACGCATCCTGATTGACGATTTATTGACAATTTAGAGTTGTATTTAGTCATTTTTTAATGTAATAAGATTTTTTTTTTAATGGATACTACTAATTTGGTTTTAATAAATGGAATTTTAATGTAAACAGCATTGTGTAAACATTCTGCTTCTCAAAAGTTTCTCCTCTCTGTTAAACTGGAAAAGCTCCCATTCCTCTCATCGTATTTGAGCGTGAGAGAGAAGCCTCTGTGCACAGACCTGCCAGTACCATGTTTACAACGTATGACCTATCTTTGGCCTCTTGGGCATTTTCCCAGCATGCATCACTTTCAGATTCTACGCTGACTGTGTGTCCTCTGGACACACAAACCATATGGCAATATTTACATTCTTACCTTTCTTCTTTGTTGATCTGGTCCCCAAAGCCCACAGTGTCAACAATAGTCAGCTTGAGGTGGACATTGCTCTCCTGCAGGTCGTAGGTTCTCGGCCGCAGGTAGACGCCGTTTTGGTAATGGCTGGCCTCCTCATTTTCAAACATTGTATTAAAAAGCGTGTTCATTAATGTTGACTTGCCGATGCCAGTCTCACCTGGACAAAAGAGAGAAATTCTCAGTGGACATTTTTACTACAAGGTCACACTGTACATATTATGACATTGCAGGGTTCAAAAGCGATGCTAATACTTGCTTACCAACGCAAAGAATGTTGAAGCAAAAACCCTGAGTCACCGATTTACTGACCAGCTGATCGGGCAGACTGTCAAAACCAACATGACCGCCGAGGTTGAGGTTACGCTTTTCTTCATTCTGTGAAGGGATGAGAATTGGGTTGAGCCATTCGATTCATGTTTCAAATCTTTTTGAAAATTGTAAGTATTTATAATATTGTGACTGTATTGGTTTCAGCCTGGTCTGGTCATATACGACAATTAGAAAAAAGCAATAATGAAGCCCCACCCTTAACCCCGCCCCTAAACCCAACCTTCAATTGTGCGAAAGTATCCCACTAAAATGTGGGAATAAGAACGTACGTATGAATTCATACGATTAGCCACATAGTAAAATACTTACACATTTTTTTCTAATTTCTCATTGGTTTGGCACTTTGCTGGAGTTAAGAGTTAGTTATACTTAAACCACCATCCCAGACAATGAGCCAGTCAAGGCGTTTGCTACATTATAAAAATCCAATCGTTTAGAACCAGCCGAATCTAAAATAACACTAAAAGGTTTCTAATCGCATTACCAAATGCCCTAAAACTCTATCATGAGATCAATGCACTCCTCCTTTGCCTGCCTTCACTCTTTCCCCAATACAGGCACATATTTGCTGGGTGATGTCACTGAGTCAGACACAAAAGGAATGCTATCTGAAAAACCTGCACCGGCCCCAGTGTTATTTCAAAGCAGAGACACCCAAGAGGCGGTTACAGATGAATGCCGGACATTGTGCTAGGCTGATGTAAAAGGGAAATGGCTTCTGAAAGTGTTTTTAGAAAACAGGCAGTCTGGAGGAAGGAAAAAAACTTGGGACAGCTTCAACAATATCCTTATAGGGGCAGACAGCAAATGCCCCCACTGCAGGGGCAGGCGAAACATTTCCCCTCAGGGGGCAGTAGATCAAGAGGAAATGGAGCAGAGTTTGGGGCGCAGAACAATATTTTCTCAACCCGCCCTCAAAGTGACGGCCCTAATTCATGCCTGCTACGAGAACATAGAGAGTTGTGTGTAAATCTGTGAACATGCCAGTTGTCACTTTGCGAAACAATCGCTCCATACAAAATGCTTGGGAGACACAACAAATCATCAGATATGTACTTACTATATATAATTACTATACTTATGATTTAAAAGTACAATTCACACAAAAATAGAAATTCTTTGCATAATTTATTCACCCTCATGGCATTACAAACCTGCAAGACTTTTTTTTCTTCTTCTGAGCAACACAAAAAAAAGACCAATAGGGACCAGTGTTGTTTGCTTACCAACATCTATCAAAAAATAGATAAAATCTTTTGTGTTCTGCAGAAGAAAGTCATACAGGTTTGGAATGACATGAAGGTGAATCCAATTTAACAGCACAACACCCTAGGAAATAATGACGCCATCCAATCTTTGGGGCAAGGCACACCACAGATTGTTGGAAGCAGATGGGTACTGCGAGACACAGAGCCAAACTGGGACGGCTCCATCCCCACCCCCCACGTACACCTGAATATGCGTGCGCCTGCTTCGGCAAACTGATAAGACCCTCATTGGTGATGGAGATCGCTGGCACCCCATCTGATAGGACTGAAGGAGGGGCCGACGTGAAGAATGCAGATGGTCTAGATTTGGTCTCAGCGTGGCATCTGTGCTGAACAAAAAGCAGATGGCTTCTTTCTGCTTTCCCTATCTTCATGCATGCACATGGCACAAGCAGCTCTCTGTCTGTTTGACACTCCTCGCAAATACAAATACTCTGAGATGTGAAAAGGAAGACATTCAGGCGTGAAGTTTTCAGAAATGACAATGAGAACTCATACACACTAGTGGACGTTCGTGACTGGAATGTTAGTGTCAAATGGTCTTATATCACCTGACATCAAATGGCATTTTTGTGTTTTTTCATATCAGTGATGAGATGCATTTAAGCATCCACAGGATGTTGACTCATCATGAACCTCATGTGTATTTATATAACAGTAACCGCTAGTGTCATCCCTGCCCTGAAACTATGGTATGGTGCAACACATAAAATTAATGTTAAACAGGATAGTCTTGCTCCAAACCTTAGCATGCTCTCAAGATAGGATCTGGTTTTACTTCGATCCGTAAACGAAATTTAAAGGATTATGTCATTATAAAAATGTATATAGTTTTATAGTTTGGGAGTTGTCACTTTCATTTTCATCATCATTGCCATTCATTGCTATTGCATGGAAAAGTGCACTGTGAACTTTTGTTACAAATCCCCTCTTTGTGTTACGGGAATACTGTTCTTTGGAAAGACACAAAAGCTGGCAGGTTACATCTTTTCAGTGAACTATCCCTTTAAACTTTTCCCCATGTAATTAGAATTCAAATTGACCCTTCCCAGCTCAATGCAGTTGATCGATACGGCTCCTAAAACCACACAAACCTCTAAGCAGAAACATCGACTGTGAATGCATGATTCATCCAATTGTTCACACAATGTGAAAGAAACATTTGGCTGTGAATCTGATGCAAACAAAGACACTTCACCATCACATCACACATATCATGGATCTATTATCTATCCCGACCAATATACTAAATAGCTCAATACAGTTGCTCTTCTCCAATCTGAAGACTAGTGTGTCTCATCGATCGGTGTCCGGCTTCCCTGAACATTCCCAACTAGTGTTGTCAAAAATATTGATATTTCGATACGTATCGATACTGAAAAATCTGAAACGGTTCCAATACGCATGTCCCACGTATCGATATAAGCTGCGCGTTCTCGCTCACTCTCTTTTTTCCGACAGTGAGTTGACACACACTGCACGTGAACGCTGTGTCAACAGAGCCCCGCATCCTCTCACAGACTTGACTCGTTTGAGGCAGTTAAAAAGTGTTAATGTTAGAAAGATGGTCAGTGCGGAGTCTCTGCAACAGTTCTTGCATTTAAAGTTTGCGTTTCTGTCTATATGTGCGCTGATCAATGATTTAATGTGAATAAAAGCCAATTAAAAATTTGTAATCATATAAATGTAGGCTATTAACTAACATTAACGAACAAAGAATGAGCAATACATTTGTTCAAGTTTTTTAATCTCTTTTAAATGTTAGTTAAAAAATACAACTATTTATGTAAGCTCTGGTCCATTAATACTGATAAATACAACTTTGATTTTAAATAATAAATGTATTAGTAAAATGAACATTAGATTAACAATTAATAAATAATGTAAAAATATACCTCATTGTCTAATCTTGTTCAATTTAACTTTAAATAAAATGTAAAAATTTAGGGCCTTATTGTTATGGAAGTTTTTTCCCGAGGTATCGAAAATGGTATCGAATATCGATTTTTTTTAGGTATTGTATCGAAGTTAGAAATTCCAGTATCGTGACAACACTATTCCCAACAAACCATCCTGAGCAAACAGTACTTATTTCTCATGAAACACAAACACACCATTCAAGACAAAAGGCTCGCTTGGGCAGTCCCTTTAAAGCGATAGCTCACCCAAAATTAAAAGTGATTTATGTTGACTCTCAGAAGCATGTTGTGTGTGTTTTTCTTCTGTGGAACACAAAAGATGATATTCTGAGAAATGTCTCAGCGATAATATTTGGTTACCAACTTTTCCAAATATCTTTTGTATTTTGCAGAAAAACAAACCCTCAAGAGGAGAAAACACTTCTTTCATTTCTTGCAGTGCAACCAATCTCATAATCTGCTTATTTGTCACATGTGCAGGTAAACACCCTCTTTATTTTTTAACAATTTAAAGGGATACTTCACCCAAAAATGAAAATTCTGTCATCATTTACTCACCTTTGAGTTGTTCCGAATCGGTGTAAATGTCTTTGTTCTGATGAACAAAGAGAAAGATATTTGGAAGAATGCTTATAACCAAACAGATTTTGGCCCCCATTGACTCCTAGACTAGGAAAATTACTTAATCATTTTTTTGTTCTGTTGAACACAAAAGACATTTTAAAGGGGTCATACGGCGGTCATACGAACTAGGGTTGGGCCGATAGACGATGACATCGTCCATCGCCGATGGCTGACAGCCATCACAATGTTGGGCTGGCATCGTGGTTGCCCTGCATGATGTAATTTTCGTCATCAGGAGGTTCCGCGGTCGTCCGCACATCCCGCACGCGTACAACACACAAATGTTGACAGCCGAGTCCACAGTATGACATTTTGCGCATGTGTCGAGCTTGTCCATTCGCGCTTTTCTGCAGTCGAGTACGATTTGGAAGCAGCGAAACGCGTGTGCGTGCGAGACTCGACAGACGTAGAAAGTGAAAGCAAACAGTGAATCGTAGTAACGCGCTCACGCTGTGTGTGTGTAAACTTGTCAATGACGACCTGAACTGTGCGCGTCCGCGATGGCAGCGGGAAACATCAGTGACGCGTGACCCGCACAGTTGACTAATCACACACACAGCCTACACTGGTGGGCTCAAGATCTACTCGTCTTTCCACGTGAAATAACAACTGGAAGAAATTCTAAATGTGCAGGTCGTACATAGGCAAATACTTGTTGAAAAGTACGTTTTCTTGAAAACTGGTCGCAACATGCGATTTGGTGGCAGTCTGGAGCCCTGATATAATTGTTTTTAATTTTTTGGCAGATGGCCATCTAGCAAACTGATATAACCCCGCCCCCTGCCAACCCCCCCCCCGATGTCATCGTCCATCACGATGTTTCACTGTAGGCATCGCTCCGATGCCAATTTGGTAGACATCGCCCAACCCTAGCGCGAACACATGTTTTTCTGTGTCTTTGGCATGTTATAAGTTGCCCATGCATGTATTAGACACGTAAAATTGCAAAAATGAAAGTGTCGGAACAAAAGATGCATTCTATCTAAAAGCGAACGCTCACCCAGACCTGCCTGAAACACCTCGTGTAACCACACCCCCACAAATCTACGTTAGTTCGTGGTATGAGTTGACTAAGACCGCCCAAATGTATACGCAAGTCAGTACTGTCAGTACAATTGCTTTGGAACGTGATGTTCCAAATATGGTAAGAGGCGTTACATTTCCATCACACGCTTGCAGTATTCGACCAATCACTACGCACTGGTTAACTGGCCAATCATAGCACACCTCGCTTTTCAGAGCGATGAGCTTTGATAAAAATCTGTGCGTTTCAGAGAGGCGGGGCAAAGAGGAGATACAAACATGCATGGAAAATACAGCGTTTTTGAACCTTAAATCGTGTATAGACATTGCATTACATCTAAAACAAACGATAATATTCATTTTAGCCGTGTCATATAAACCCTTTAAAGAATGTAGGACAGCAAACAGTTCTGGGGCACTTTTGACTAACATTGTATCTTTTCCTACTATGGTAGTCAATGGGGGCAAAATCTGTCTGGTTATAAACATTCTTCCAAATATCTTTCTCTGTGTTCATCAGAACAAAGACATTTTTACAGAGTTGGAACAGAAATGATGACAGAATTTTCATTTTTGGGTGAAGTATCCGTTTAAAGATCCCATTATTGACTAAACACCATAAGATCAGCAAACCTCCACCAAACCCCCCTTTGTCACTCTTATCTGTGATCTCACACTGAGAGCTCCTAACTTTACAAACTCTAGTGTGAATTAAAGTTAAAAACAAACGTCTGTCTCATGGCTGTTTTGAATGGGGATCTATGTGCACTCTGTGTAAACAATAAACCTGTCAACAAAGTGCTAAATGAGAAGACTTTCAGCAGGCTGCCTTCAAAACCACCTTTCATAGTCTGCATGCTACTGAAATGCTCCAATAGTACATCTAAAACATATAATGAAGCGTCATCCTATAAAGTGTGCAGATAGACATCTGTAAAGGTAAGTTAAACAAGAGATGTGCAGAAAAGTCAGAAAAGCTGTTAAATGCATTAAAGTGACCAGCATTTTAGTTCAAACGTAACGTAGAAATACATAACCTCCATAATCGAGGTAAAATAAAAACATATTATATGCAGTAAACATATCACACAGTAAATCTCTAATAGCGCTGGTCAATGTGGATAGACAGTCGTCGGGCTAAGCTAGAGTAGCGATCGTGCTAGTGCCGATTCATGCCAGGAAACCTGTAAAGAGAGTGTGAAAACGGCACTGGTAAAATAAGAAATCACTTCAAATGATACTTACAGAAAATATGTCAACATCCGTGGCCGCCATGATTAGGAATGTATAGGTTTGGTGCCGAGAAAAGGCAAAAGGGAGCTGCCTGCCTGGTCTCGTCCGCTGACAGTCACACACACTGTGGATCGCTTGGAGATTTTACGGATGTTACTATGGTGAAGGTCTACCTCATGAATATTACTATTGTGGCGTGACGTTTGTCCACGGAAACTAACTGATTGGCTGAAGGGCAACGGTTAGCCAGAACACCAGCCAATCAAGAAATACTACTACGCCGAGGGCTCGGTTCGTGAATATTAATTAGGCTACGTCAGATGAAAAAATGAATATTCAAAACATAGTCGCTCGCAATAGTAGGATTCGCCAAAAGTCTCGTCTCACTGCGCTGAATATGGCTTCTTCCTGGAAACTTCAGGAATGCTTTTGCTTCAGACTTGCATACAGCCTCTTAATAAAGAAATACGCATATGTGACCCTGGATCACAAAACCAGTCTTAAGTAGCACGGGAACATTTTTAGTAAAAGACAAAAATACATTGTATGGGTCAAAATTATCGATGTTTCTTTTAGGCCAAAAATCATTAGGATATTAAGTAAAGATCATGTTCCATGAAGATATTTAGCAAATTTCCTACCATAAATATATCAAAACTTTATTTTTGTGAGTGGATGGCCTGTTACAGTGCCTCCGATTAACAACTTCGAAGGCGATTTTCTCAATATTTAGATTTTTTTTGCACCCTCAGATTCCAGAGTTTTAAACTGTTGTATCTCCACCTGATATTGTCCGATCCTGACAACTCAAACATCAGTAGAAAGCTTAATTATTCAGCTTTCAGGTGATGTAAAATCTCAATTTTGAAAAATTGACCCATAAGACTGGTTTTGTTGTCCAGGGTCACATATAATTAATAATTAGGATTTACATCAAAACGTTAGGGTATGATGAGACGACTGTTCATAATGTTCATTCAATTCATACACTCACATATGTACATTGATTTGTTTAACAACAAACGCAAACTAGCAACACATTCAAAATGATATAATAGATATAATTTATTTATGAATAAATATACATTAATACTTAGCCATTATATGTATGTGGCTGTTATCGATTTTATAATGTGCAGACCTCCGGGGGTATGACATCAAAGCACCGCGAGAGCGCTTCAAAACCATACGAAGGAGTTTGCTCTCGCGGTACTTGTGCCTTCGGTCGAACGCACCTACTGTCTACGTAAGCATTCATTCCGGAAAACAGGTAAGGGCGTGGTTACAGTTCAGGTGTTGTCGAGGACGGACACAGAGACTTGCTGTATGTTGATATTTGATACGTATAAAGAAATGGATTTGACTCAAGAGGCTATTTTAAACACGTTAATAGAGGGAAATGGAAAGGTGAAGAACGTTGAGCTACTGAGCAAGTTTAAGGAGCACCTAAACTGCGGTGATCCGGCAGAAAGGAAACAAAACCGAGATCTATTCAAGACATTTGTCAACAACATTGCCATCGTGAAGGAATTTCAAGAGACCAAGTATATAGTTTTAAAGAAAGCCTATCATCATTTACTGGATTCCTACACAGACCAAAACACTCCAAATGAAAAGGAAGATGAAGATGGATCACACCCCGAAGAACACCAGGGGGAACAAAACGCTCATCCCCAGTATGTGGAAGGTAGGGGATCTGACCTGAAAAGATCGCCCAGCAATGTATCTTTCATTCAGGCTGCTCTAGAAAATAGCAAAAAAGTGAACTTTAAACCTCTGAGGTCTTTGCCTTTCTCCGTACCTCTCAAATCTGACCCTGATAACTCCCATGGAGTGGTGTGTCCTGCCAAGAAAGAGGTGAGAACAAACAAACCGTACATGCTGCCTTTACGAATGCCCCCTATAGACATCAGTCATAACAAGCAAACTGCCCCGGAGCATTTGGATAATGAGCAAAAGCCTCATTCCTCACCTCAGTGTAAGAGGAAACCTACAGACGGTGTAGTCGGCACCAGCGGGTCTCCACAGTTACAGAGACACTTCAAGACCCCTAAACAGGAGGAGCCAAAGGACTTGCACCATTTCCCACTCGATTCCCTGGAGCACGAGTGGCTTGTGAAGTCTGCGGCTGGACAGTGGAGTCAAGTGTACGGCCTTCTGTTGAAGGATGCTCTCCTCGCTGAGAAAAAAGACTTTATGTCTGGTTTCACAGCGCTACATTGGGCTGTCAAGAGTGGAAATCTGGAGATGGTCTCTATTATTATTCGAGAGTCTCGGAAAAGTGACCGTGGGGTGGACATCAATGCTAAATCCCATGGCGGCTACACGCCACTACACATTGCTGCCCTTCACAATCATCTACATCTGATCAACCTTCTTCTCAACTACGGCGCCAACAGGAACGTGAGAGACAACTGCGGTAAAAAAGCCTACCATTACCTGCCGAAAGGAGTGCCAAAAGAGCTAAAGCAGCTGCTGGGAGATCCGAAAGCCAACCATCAGGAGGTGCATCAGGTCAGGGAGGAGTTTGATCCGTATAAACATCTGAAAACACCTTACCGCCTCTTCCCCTCTCATCCAATGGGGCTCAAGAAAAAGAACAAGGCAAGAGGGTCAGTCACCTCCTTGTGTGAAGATGGTAGAGATGAGAAGAATGAACCCGTATTACATAAACAGAGGCTCTTTTCTGATGTCTTTCACTAAATGTGCCTTAAAACGATAGTTCACCCAAAAATGAAAATTCTGTCTTTATTTACTCACCTTCAGGTTGTTTCAAACCTGTATGAATTTCTTTGTTCTGCTAAACAAAAAGAAAGATATTTGGAAGAATGTCAGTAACCAGACAGATCTCATCCCCCATTTACATCCATGGTATTTATTTTCCCTACTATGGCAGTCAATGGGGGATGAGATCTGTTTGGTTACTGACATTCTTCCAAGTATCTTCCTTTGTGTTCAGCAGAGCAAATAAATTGATACAGGTTTGAAACAACCTGAGGGTGACTAAATGATGACAGCATTTTCAGTTTTGGGTGGACTATCCCTTTAATGTTGTTATTTACTGGAGTTTATTATTGTCACAATGAACCTGAGACATTGTCTATGACCTGAAAATAAATCTACTGGAAGAATCCGGTCAATATTTATGATTTTGTACATATTATATGTGTATGTATTATATTCTATTATAGGTTTATGGAACGTTTTAATTTCTGTTATCTGTAGGAAAAATGTTGTATTTATTGTAATAATTAAATATGATTTAAGTTCGTAAAATTATGAGGTTAATGACAGAAAATTCTGAGATAAATCTAACTAGTCTATCAAAGCTATTTTAAAGATGGGAGCATATAACTTTGGGAGTGGCCAAAACCTTTCAAATTGTTCTAATGTTTTCTGTCTGTTCATGCATCAGGAATGTTTTGCACATGTTCAATAAAATGCCACTCACATTTATTTCTGATATGTTCTAAGTGCCGTCATAAGATGCTAAGATACGAGCAAGTTAAGTGTTTTTGAAGGAAAAAAAGCTACTTATTACAAAACATTTAAATATCGTGTTCGTCTAGCTTTCATCTCTAAAATATTTAATGTATTTTAATATTTTCATGTGTCTTAATATCATATTTTCTGTACATTTATATCAATTCTGCTGTGTGTATAATTTTTCTTCATTTTTTTATCCCTTGTTTTTTATAATGTCTCTATACTGCTGAAATGTATTTTCTGTAAAGCTGCAGAACAGCCCTATAGAAATACATTGGAATAGAATAAACCAAAAAATCTCTTCTTGAGAGTGTAATATTCATAAAACAGTTTATGGAACTCTAGAAAACTTAACTTTGCCAGCATACAAAGGTTATTAAACGCCATGTAATTTTAATGTTGTTGGGCGTTCTAAATCATAAGACCTCAGATCTGACTCCATAAATTATTGAATTTGATTAAACCAGCACCTCAGAGTTTGACTACAAAAGGAAATTTGAGTGAGGTTATCCTCTATATTGTCCTTGTGAAATAACCAGGCTTGGGCTTGTAAACGTCTGTTTGTTTTGTTTGAATTCACTGGTCATGTGAATGGTAGTTTCACAGTCAGATGGGTAGATGTGGTTAGTCTTGCTGGGTGTGTGCACAGTTGTACTAACCTGAGATCAGCAGTTTATGCTAAAATAGATTCAGAAATGGAAACTAGTGCCTAGTGTTTATGCAAAAATGGTTTCTAGGGGCCGACTAAACATGAAGTGAGCAGTTTGGCTTACAGCTACAACTCATGTTGTTCCCATGATGCAACATTCCCAGTCGGCTGTACTTAGCTATATGCCCCAGAGACATGAGCGCATGTTTCTATATTCAGCAAGATGGAGACACAGACATGAATGATTGCGATATGCATGACCGCTTTTTAACCACTCTCTGTTTTAACAGAGCATGTTTTCTTGCTGCTATTTGACTGAGAAAACAAACACCGGTTATGCACCATTTAGAATTTATGTATTTAACATGAGGTAGCAATTAATTTAAGTAATGGATTTAAAATCCAGTAAAAACTTTTATTTACATAAGCTAATTATTTTCCCAAACTTGTGCCAAAATAATAGCAATACTATTACTGACACTATCATAACTTAAAAACAGACTGTCAACCGTTCTGAAAATAGTCAAACTTACTTGATGTGCACAGTGAGGGAATGTCATTTAGTTGCTTTATTCACATTATAACAAAAGTAATAGAAATTCTGCAATCCACATAACAAATGAATTGGAAAGATCCAAGACAAAGTATACACTGCAAAACCACTAGAGGGCAGCAACACAACATGGTCCAGACACACAATACTCACCATAAACATTCACAGCACACTCAAGCTTTCATTTACAGTGAGTTTGATGGATGAGTCTCAAAGAGCATACAGTCCCAACCCTTTTACAATCCACATTCAGCAGTTCTTAAAGAAACACAATCTGACTGCTCAGTGCCAGATCAAATGGAACGACGGTGGTATACTTGTATACTGTATATACACAACAGGAAATAGTTTGTCTGTGTTGTTGTTGGGAGCTGTTTGTGTGGATAACTGGGTCTTTCACATGACTTAGGAATTTTTAGGCCATATAAACATGGACTTCTGACAGAAAAAACTCACATAACCCTGAAAAGAGGCCGCACTCCGTACAAAGGCCAAGACAAATTATATTCCCCCGGAAACGTTTAAAAAATGTGGAGCTGGAGGGGTTCGAAGTTTCTTTTCATGCTAATTTTGGTAGGCTGATTTTTCAAACTTAACCTATTCATATCATTTAAAACCATTTTGAAGCTGGTCTGGGAGGTTTCAGAAAGTGAAACTGTATCAAAAACATGTATTTGTAATAGACAGACATAAAGGATGATAAAATAAGTAGCTCCATTATATGGGTTTTTAAAAACAGTTAAATGCATTTATAGCCAAGCATGTAGTCTGAATGAATTGTAAAATCCGACTGTGCAAAAGAAACAACATTAAATAAAATCTTTTAAAAAATGATAAGAGCCGCCAATGTTTGAAGTAAAATGTTATCAAAGTATCACTACCATACTATCATAAGTTTGGACACCTACTCATTCATAATTATAAATATATTACATTTTTTAGTATACTTATGTCATCAAAACTGTATTGACACACATGGCAGCATAGACATTATAAAGAGGAAAAACTTTAAAACAAATTATAACTCTTATATTTTAGCTTCTTTAAAGTAGTCATCCTTTGCCTGCATTACAACTCTGTAATGCATAAAGACCACTCTCTCACCAACTTTAAGGTTTAAAAAGCATCTGGGATGCATACTATAAAGAAGAAAAGGAAATTACAACTAGTTGTTCCTTTAATTCTATCAGGTCTAAAACTGAAATAAATTTCAATTCCATTTTGAACTTTTTGTGTTGTAAAGAAATTAATACAGGTATGTAGGCATAAACCTTTATATCCTAAGATTTGAAAGGTATTAAAAAAAAATAGTTAGAAAAAAAGATTCATTTAATGGTACAAACTTTTGGTTGGTAGTTATTCACGCACCAAGTTATTGAAAACAGCTTTGCAAATAAACTTTGATTTGGTAAATTTGAATATTAATAAATGCATCTATTAACTGAACACCAGTGCTTGCTATTGCCCGACACTTTATAAGAGCAAAAAGCCATCTGAGAACATGGAGTACAGTCATTTTACCACAGTAAAGAGAACATTCCATCTGCATTTCAGCTACAATCAACATTATAGCACAAGTTGTTGTAACATTTGCCAGAGAACAGACAAAGATGTGTCACAGTCTCAGTACACAAGTGTATGATGGCACTTAAATAAAATAAATGTACAATACACCCCAGTCATTCAAAAGGTTCAACACCAAATGCAACTTTATAGGAAAGTTAAGAACAGAATAAAATTCAGTACTTTATCATTAAATATATTCAACATGATACTGTCAAATGAAATTACTGGACAGATAAAAAGCTACACTATGTTACATAATCAAATGCCACATAAAAACAATCAAGTCCTGAATAAACACAGGGTAAGGATTACAATAGTGTGAACTGTTCCTAATAAGTATGTGCAGTTTAGTATCGAAAGTGCTTTTTCTTTCTTTTTGGTCATTGTCTTAGAGTGCTCTGTAAGTAACAAACAAACAAATACACCTGAAAGGGCATATTTATCCACTTTAAGCTCACAATAAACCATACCTGGCCTCTTAAAGCTCTCTTAAAGGTTTAGAAAGTCCTCTTAATATAATCTGCAGCATAGCGTAACTACAAATAACAGAGAAACGTCCCCGCAGAACACGTGCTCATGCTTAAAAGGCACCTTTAGGCATTACAGACCCATGTAATAAACCAGCATGACCCTGTGATTTACAACGGGAATCTGGGGATCTCTACTTCAGAATTTCTGCAGGTCTGAGGAGGAACTGGACCTCTTTTCATCGAGGTATACTGGTCAGTAAAGCCTCGATCTGTTCCTCTCCCAGACGCTGCTTCTCATCGAGGTCCTTCAGACGAATGAGCAGGGATGCCTTGGTCTGGACGAAACGGCGGTACTCCTGGAGCTGTGTGTCCGTCAGCTGCTTGGAAAGGAAGGCGGAGACCACGCGCTCCCGGCGGTCCAGGTTGTCCTTTAAGTCTTTGGCATCATCCCTCTGTTTGCACAGCAGACGGTGGCGGTTGTCCAATGATTGCTGTAAATTGAGGAAAGCAGTATATTGTTGACGCATCAAAAACAGGAGTTATTTTGCTTTCAGTTGTGAACACTTGACTTTGCCAGGTGTCTTTGACCTTTCATAAGCACAATACTGAATATCTGCAAAATGACTACTAACAAACAAATAAAATGTGTTGAATTTAGGATATTAATAACCGCATATGAATAATTTAAGTATGATGTTCTTCACAAAGGCATTGTTGATGTTCAAATAGCTTCCACAAGAGGGCAGTGCAATCGCAAAACCCATCGAAACTACAGTGCAGTTTCGGTCATGCAGTGTTGATACCAGCAACTTATCTGAACACATGACCAGACTTAAGGAAATAAAGCTGGCTCTCATCTTCACACTGTTCATTTTAAAAACACAAAGCAATTTCTAAAAAAAGAACGGACAGACATGTTCCTTTCCCACACACAAAAACCTTTAGTACACAAGAAAAATGTTAAACAATTCGGGCCCCTCCTTGTTTTCACACTAGTTACTTAAACAAAGACACACCTAACATACCTGGATCATTTATGAATTTGAAGGTTTGGCATCAGCTGAATACTGACGTACGATACAACAGGAAAGCGTGGCTTAAGCTGTGCCACTTTTGTTAAGGGCCAAGTTGAACAGTTGTAAATCATTTGCATATTTGAAAAATGATAAAAAATTCTAATGCACAATCCTATTATACAATTTTGCTTGCCATATCTGAATGCAGTAAACGTATCTGTAATCGTATTCGTACTATTATATGTCCTGCACTTGACAAAGCAATTTACCCCACATCTATCATTTTAGAAATTAATAACTAATTCTTATCAAAAATAATAATCATAAGCTTTCCTGTGGCTCAGTGGTTAGAGCATGGCGCTAGCAACGCCAAGGTCATGGGTGCGATCCCAGGGGATTGCACATAGTCAGAAGCAAATGTATAGTACAATGCAATGCAAATCGCTTTGGATAAAACCGTCTTACAAATGCATAAAAATGTAAATAAGTCTACATTTGAAAAATAGGCAGCTGTATATGATGATGCCCTTTCTTTTGTCAATATTGATGAGGGTGACACATTATACCACACTCTACCTAATGAAACACTTGATAACTCACTTTCTCCTCAGTGTCCATGGTGTCGTCCACAGTGCTGAGGGCGTTCTGTACGCGGGCCAGGCGGGCTGACAGGCAGAGCAGCAGGCTGATAACCCGCTCCAGGTCTCCAATAAACTGTCTGTAGCGCTCCAGCTCAGCTGGCAAACAGCGCTCTCGTACAAGAGTCTTTATAGCATCGCCTCGTTTCCCATTGTCCTTTTCCTCGGCTCGAATGGTGGAGCGAACTTCCTGCAGAGATGTCAAACGCTCCTCTATGTGTGCTATTAGCTTTCTCTATATGTGAGAGGGTGCAAGAAGAGACACAAACAAGACGTCTGTTGTTATAAACCAAAAATATTTATGTTATGATAGTAATTGTAGTAATTGTAGTCACATTGGGTAATGTAAGTTACAAGAGTCAAGTAATCTTGTTAATATCCTCCAAACAGAAACTTATTTTTAACTATTGAACATTGGAGGAACAATTCAGTATAGTATTCTGTATCCAAATATATAATTTCATTAAAAAAGCCCAAAATAACCAAACTTCCTATATAGAACTACACTACACAAATTTTCTAAAGAGAAATCCTCAGAATAACTCAACTGCCCACAGTCCCATGAAGCATTCCAAGTGAAATTAAATTCTGTGACAACAGTTTTCCAAAATTCCAAATGAAAATATTGTTTTTATTAGCATTTATTTGCAGAACATTGAAACGGGGATAAACTGGTCAAAATAACAAAAAAGATGCAATGTTTGCAGACCTTGAATACTGCAAAGAAAACAAGTTCAAAGTCATGTTTAACAACATATATTTTAGTATCAGTTCAAAAATGAATATATGATGGAAAAGCCTGATTTTTGTCCACGGCTGTAGGTCAAATGTTTTATATCATGGTAACTTTATAAGGATACTTTGCAATGCATCATGGGATAAGTAATTCATTTACTCAGAACCAATTTTAAGTACACAGTCTTGTTCCTTTATTTTATTCAATTTAAATTATTATTATTGCAAATGTGCTCATCTCTGAGATGTTTTGTGTGGCCCATCAATCATTAATAAGGATTTTTGGAAATGACCATAGAAAATGTGTTCAAAAGCAAGGCTGCTTAGTAGTACCTTTATTTCTGTGACATCTGTTTCAGTGTTGCAGGCTTTTTGGTTTGTGGGAGCAGCTTCATTGTTCAGATATGAGGGAGATTTCAATGGTTTGTCTTCTGCAAGCGTCTCAGTGCTTTTAAAAAGAAATTTTGACAAAAACAGAAAATTTACTTGCATCACAAATACACACATAGCTCTTATGATCTTATGATTTATAAGTATGCTTAATGTTACTACCAAAAACATGTTTACATTAAACATTACATAAACCGTGCATTACACTTCAGTGAAGCGTGACTATCAGCGTATCAATCAAAAATACACATTAGCTCGGTTACAAAATACAACATTTTAGGCAACTCGCTATTCATGGCAACAGAATTGGACATTAGCATGTTGCTAAGCTAATAACTCAACACTCAGGTAAGCACAACACACAGAAGTACTGAGTATAACAGCACAGTGAAATTTAATGGAATTAAACCACTTATATAAAAACATTTTTATTGTTGAATGATCTCTGTGACGTCTTACACAATCCTTGACATTTTTTTTACAGAGCTAATGGCAATGCATTCTGAGATTATTACACTTTGTAAAATAAAGAAATGTGCCTGTTATATCTTAAAAGGAACGCATCTTAGCAAAGTCGACAATAAAAATACATTAATTTTAATAACACGCATATTTAAAAGCTAGAAAAAGGGTCAGAAAAGTTGTACTTCATGTGCATGTTTGACAAATGTGAAGTAGTCACCTGTCTGGATGATTAACTTTCTGCTCCTGTTTCTTCTTGTAGTGTTCCTCCATTAGAAGAGTATCCTCAGACAACAACTGCTCCATCAGCATGAGCGCGGTCTTTCGATTGGCTATAGGATAAAGAGTGCAAGCTAATGATTGGTCAGCTGAAACCACCTCCTGAACCAGCACCTCCCACTCTAGTTTCTGCTTCGGACCGTTCCCTTCTGGCACCTTGTTTTCAATCACAAGAGGTCCATCCTCCTCCTTTTCATTCCCGTCTTGTTCCCTGTTGACTGGAGATATCTGGCTCGACTCTACATCCTGAATGTCAGGAAATGTTGGAGTGGGTTCTCTCTCACTACATGGAGTAGGAAGTGTATTTTGGGGTTCAACAACAGTTGTTTCAGAAGATGGCCGATTGCTTGTCTCATTTATCTCAGGTGTGGAGGTCCATAGATTGGGAACTGCTGTGATTCCATGACTGAGGGAAATATCCTGATTAGAGACATACTGACAAGAAGTGTTTTGCTCTTTGCTGCAATACACAAAAATACATAAATTAAAATCAAGACAATCAAGACAAAACGTATTCTCCAGCCCATTTGCTTTGATGTTTTGGATCATTTTATGGTTGAATCGAATATCATGTTGCTTTAAGTGTGAGTTTTGGTATCTTTGGTAAGATGTAATTAAAATACCTAGTCTGCAGTCAGCTGTGTAATATGCACACCTGAACCAAAACACAGATAGCTGTGTAGTGTGCACTAGCCAATAAGCCTAAACTATGTAAATACATACGCAAAAATGGATTGGGATTTACCTTCCAGTTTCCAAAGTGATCTCATCTGCTTCAGTGGAATGAACAGACATAACCGTGTCATCTCCATTTGTAGATCCATCGCTGTATGGTGCCATTTGGATTTTATCCTCATGGGGGTATACATGCTTTACAGAACTGGTTAAGTGCTGCCTCTCAGGGCCTGCCTGAGAGTTATTTGTGTGTTCTCCAGAGCTGAATTTCGATTTCTCTGTGTGAGTTCCTTCAGCAAGGAATGACACTGTTCTTTTATCTTTACCAGACACGGCCTGCTTTCTCTGCAGTTGGTCAAGCTGCTCTGAGCTTTTGCTGAGAACTTCAGGCTTTGAGGTCTTCGAGACACTAAGTTCCTCCATAGATTTTCCTCTTGGAGCAATCCTTCGTGCCCGCCGGTCATCAGGTTCCGATACCGTATGACTGTGATACACTACTGTATCTCCTTCTACCTTACTGTGAGCACTGAAAACAAATAAATGTATAATTGTATAAATAAACGTATAATAAATTTATAATTTCGATTTAAGATCCCATTCTTTTAAAAAGAAAAACTAAGATAAAAACCAAAGTTGCTAGTAACATTAGTAAAGTTGAGCAGTTTGGGTTAAGAATTTGAACAAACCCTTACTACTACTCTTATCCTCAATAACATGTTACCTTGAAATGTCCTCATTACGAATGGTTGAAAATTCATCTGAATACTTTGGAACCTACGGAACAAAAAATGATGCTAATAGATCGATATATGAAAAGCACAATGCAGGTGGTGACACTGCAGTGTAAAACACCAGTGAATTGAAACTTTTATGAACATTGTTAAAATATACCTGCAAAGGATAAGGAGTCGAGGTGCTGCGAGCTCGGAAAAACTCGAGTTGTTCCAGCTGGTCCAAGAGATTTTCTGCAGAGGAAGACTTTCCTGCTTTAGTGGACTCCTCCCTCCAGCTGGACTGCCTCGAGTGGCTGTGGGGCTGAGCATTTACGAACTGAGCGTATTTAACAGAACTTGACACTGAATCAAGAATTCGACCAGCAGAGAGAGGCCTGTGGAGCTTCTTGGAGCCAGCGATGCTTGAATTATATCTAGAGCCAGAGTCAAACAGTCTTCCTGCAGTTGAATTTCTGTGACTGGGAACTTGCGGAACATGCTGCTGAGGCTCAGCAACTTTTTGACCAGTTTTACGCTCCATGTATGCAGCCAAGGCTTTTTGCTGAAGGTTCTTCAGAGATGATTTGGAGAAGTTGGAGGCAGACATGGCACGTCCCCGTGTTTCGAACATCTTTTTCCTTGCAGCCACTAGACCATGATCACCCTCTGAGAGAAGACCTTCACCTTCATTTCCAAGAGAGCGGCAGGTCATGTGAGTGGGTTCATCTGCCAGCTGGTGTAGCTTCTCAGGCTCAGAGTGAGACAGCTTTTTCTGATCCGCTGTCAAACGCTTCCGACACCCCACCCGAGGAACCTGTGGCTGAGCAATATTCTGTGGCTTTTCCTTTTCAATTATTTTCTCAATCTCCTGACTCAGGTCAGGTTCATGCTTCACGTTTTCTTTTTCCATAAGTTGATGCTTGTGTAGTTGGTGAGTGAACTTGTCTAAGCTGGGCTGCATATTTTGTGATAGAGGACTGGTAGGTACAACAGAAAGCTTTTTGTCTGGCTGCTGCTTGATTCTGTGGGGCCAAGACAGTTGCAGATCTCTCCTTTTAAATGAAGTCTCCCTCAAAACCTTGGATTGGGCATCTTTCAGTTTCTCTTTGTAATACTTTTTATAGGAATCATCTAAGGTACCACAGAGGTATGGAAAATCAGGTGGTTGTTCTGTACATATTGCGCTCTGTTGATGTTCACTGCTAGGAGAGATTTGCCCATCTCTTCCTGCCTTCTGCTTATCTTTGTCACACTCTGGAATTTTGCTCCCCAACCCACAGTCATTTTTGTTTTTGAGCTTGTTGGTACATGATGCCCTGTTGGCTCCTGTAAGGTGATATAAAAGTGGAGTGGTCTCCTTGCTGATCTTCTCATTTGGAACATCCACTTGGGGCTGTCTCAAAATACTTGTCATCTGTTCATTTGTCTTGGGTTCTTCAATCAAAGCAGGAGTCATCATATTACCAACTGAACTCTCTTCTGGACCACAGTAGAAGATAGGATGGCTAGAGGAGTGATGTCTTTCAATTTCTTTGCTCATGATGACCTCCTCCACACCTTGGGAGGTCAGTTTAGACTTATAGGATGGATTAATTGCCTTGCTATTAGGCTCCACAATGTCATTATGATTGCTATATTTGAGTTCTTCTTGGAAAAACAGTCTTCCACTCGGACCATCTGGACAACTTTGTCTTCTACGCTGAACCATATATGACCATTCACTGGAGTCTGCTATGCTTGCACTGTCCCCTTGCGTGACACCAGACTCAGGAGACGTGAAGACACCAGTAACGAAATAAAATGGGCCTTTGTGGTGAACACTCCCACTGGTGGATTTCTGTGGCATATGGCAGGAGCTGACATAGCATTGCTGCTCAAAAGAGGGGCGACCATAAGCTGAATATGACCTTTTCCGGTGAGTTTCGGAATGACCACTTCTAGACTGCTGCACATGCTCTGGCTGACAGATTTGTAGCGGCAGGCGATTCGGTTTTTGTGGCTCAACCGTCTTATCCACAAGGCCTTGGTTGGGTTGATCTCTCTGAAAATGCTGTGAAAACCCACAACCATAGATAGGCTCAGTCTGGACACCACAGAGCTCCACATTTCTAGACTGCTGAGAAGTAGAAACGTCAGCAAGCTGTCCTTCAGGACTCTGGCGTGCCCTTGAATTTTCAAGGTTCTTGGTTGTTTCAAAGCTGTCCAGACGGGCAGGAGGTGGTGGGGGTGGTAAGGAATTTGTAGGAACTGCTGAACTTTGTTGCGCGATGGCTTCCATGGAACGGTAAAGGTGGTCCATGCTCTTCGAATCCGAATCAAGAAAGGTTGGGCTGTATTTAGCTTTTGCATATTTCAAATCAGTGTAATGCAAGCTGTTTGACTGTAGATCATCCAGTAGAAAGGGAGAGGGGTAATCAGGGACTGTAGACCCGCCAGAGAATGAGCTATAGGCAGAGTCCCCTTTGCTGTGGTGGTGGGTGTACTGATCAATACTGCCACTGGACTTTGCTGGTGAAAGACGACTGACTGGAAGGCTTAGAGGGTGCAGGTCAAGATTACTCATTCTCTCGAAGTGGAAATGATAGGAATCCATCCGGACTATGAAGCAGATTTATGGACCCACGTGAAATGAAGTGAATAAGAGACTTGGCTTTTGAAGTTATTTCTTCATCTTCTCACTATATTCACAGAACAGAAGCCACAGGAATCTGGCACCACCTAAGGGAACAAACACACATTTGTAACACTGGTGTTTAACCTAATGTCTTAATGAACACCAAATACACCTCCAGCTGCATTTGGCTGTTTTAAAAATGCGAGCCAATCAATAAACAATTACAGCATGGCTGTATTTTAATGTTGACTGAAAGTACCAATACAGATAGTTTCGCAATTACAAATATAACATGTACACTAAGTAAAGTATTTTTTGAGTTTGCCAAAGAATATAATCTTTTCTTTAGTGCGTTTGAAACATGGCAAAATGTCACTACTATACAATGTGTTAATGCTTCAGCAAATGTTGATACGGACATTACCTGATTCTGTGTGAATTACAGGTTTTTTACTTTAAAAGAATGTGTTTGAACACTGTTCCAGCCAGGTTATTTCAGTGCAGCACTCTGAAGCAGAAATCTGATATGAGCCTTCAGTCAGTTCTTTCAACTAAAAGTTCTTCTTTGATCTCTATTTACCAACCCACTCTCCAGGTGACTTAAACTGTAAAGATCTTTAAAGGAAGCTCATATGCTGAGAAAATGAGGAAAGCGATGCATCAGATGGTGAAATGCATACTACTGATTTCAGGAAGAGCCCCACTGAAGTAATGTCAGCTTACTGCTGAAATAAAATGTTGTTTTAAACCAAAGTAAGAGAGATATAAAATAATGAGCAAAGGTATAACCATCAACGATGAAAACGATGCTAATGAAAGTCCTGAGGATTAGGGTGGATAAGGAGGAAGTGATCAAAAATGCCAGGAATGCAATTTTAACCACCAGCGAAATATTTCAGAAGTAATCATGTGATAACTTTTAGATGGATTATGCACTGATGAGAAACCACCACTGATGAAATAAAAAGTGTTGGGACTGAATATGTCCATGCACGGTCTTTGCTTGAAGAACTGCACAAGACATAAATGAGCATGCCAAGTTTGAGCCTTTGTTATCTCAGATACTAATCCTGACAACAAACAATTAAATAAGTCAAGTGATACTCAATGATACGTAATGAGAACATTATGTCCTGATTACATATTGAAGTACAGACACATGGGTGTTTATGTGGAGGAAGTGATCTGGGCACAAACACAGAGAAACATCTGAGCGGAAGGAAGGCAATGCAAGCTAGTGACAAAATGCACAAGAGCTATAGGAAACGACACCATTTTTCTGTCCTCTTCATGCATCTTACAAGAACAATAATGTTTAGAGTTAAAAGATGTACACTACTTTACTAGTAGTAAGAAGAAGTTTCTCTAACCAAAGTAAGAGTTTGAAAATCCCCTCTCAATTCCAGAAGAGAGAAAAGTGCTGTAGTCTTAAAGTATTTCAAATTCTCTGCAGGCATATCCTGGAAAACAGAGAGGAGTTTTGCTCCGATTGGCTGTCCAGCCCAGCGCAGCAAATCTCTCCTCAGACAAACGGCAGGAGGAAGGGCCTCCGTGCCTGTGACGTCCACGCTACAAGTGAACAATAGGTGCCGCAGAGGGAATATTTCACTGCTGATAATGGCGTCTGAGGAATGAAAAAAACCTTGCATTCCTGGCCGGCTACAGAATAAAGAGGGCCCCGGTGCCATTAATTCCCAGAGTCTTCTGCACAGGGAGAGATGCCAAGCAAGGGGGGCAGACTTTTCAGCACAGGCCCTCTCAGAGATGAGCCGACCCACCCCCACCACTCCTCTATTCGGTACTGTAAAGACTTCATCATCCAGCACATTATCCCATTCAAAATCATTTGAGCTGGTAGAACACATAGAACTGACGTAGAGCCGCTGTTATTGTGCTCCACTAGGAAAGAAACCTCACAAATGAGATCTTGTTAACATCTCCATGGTTTCTCTTAGACAGTAATGAGATTAAATGGAGAGCAAATAGAAACTTTTGCTCGAGTCTCATGCTAAAAGACTCTGGTTTGAGAGTTTTAGAGATATTAGCAATGTCTCAAACTGTGATCAGAGTGTGCAACGAAAACAATGATCTCATTTGCTTATAAGAGGCAATAAGAAATTGTCAATATAAAAATGGAAACCCAGCAGAAGTTCATGATTAATGTATTTTCTTCAGAATGAGGAATCCCCTGCAGGTGCACACACAACACTGTTGTAATTGCTTCTGCCACTCCCACCTGACATCTGAATGTGCGAATTTACAAAGGCCTTTGACAAACAAGAGCAAGCTATTCTTATCCTTAAGTACTCAGACCTGCTCTAGTATCCACCTGCTACACGCTTGTTCTAAAACAGAAACGGTGAATGAGCAGGTGATGATGGTTTAGGTGCGATCTCTTTACAATAGACTCATTCTGGTTACAAACAATTAACACCACTACTCATGATTACCTCAGCAACTAGCGATGCACCCAAATGAAAAATCTGGGCCAAAACCGATACCGAAAATTCAGGATACACTTGACCGAAAACCGATACCGAAAGCAAAAATTACTTTAAAAAACTTTTTGAAATTGTTTTTATTTAATTGTATTAATTACACACACTTAAACCACAAAAATGAAGGCTAACATATTTTAAAACCATACAAAATATATTATTTTTCCTTGGTCATTGCAACACAATCAAATATAACTTTTTTACCAATCATCTAAACATTGCAGTTGTAGAATTATACTAGAACTATTATATGCATATCAGGAGTCAAGTTATAGTCAAATGCGCACGAGTCAATGCTCATGATCTCCGACAATAAAGAAAAATAAAGCCGGTCATGCACAGTCGTGTCATTTTCTGTCCGCTGGTTTTGAGCCTATCTTGTTACATTTATTAGTTTCTAGCCTTTGATACGCTTACATGATCGTCCTTTAATAACAGCTTGAGTGTGCGCGAGCACTGAAGGGAGAGGTGTGGCCATCAGATATTTCGTCTTTTATTACGGACTATTCTTCCATTTTCAGCAGCCAAAATTTCGGTGCATCACTATCAACAACCATTGAATAATTAAGTGTTGAAGAAGTTATCAAAATCTAAAATCTTTTTCGCCATATTATGGCATCACGGTTATGTTAAATAAACCCTTGTGAACAGAAGCATGCATGATTTACCCCATACGTGTGTAACGACCTCAAAACAGGAAATGCTCAGGTTCTGTGAAATCAATGCGAGGGATTAAGTCTTGTCAAATGTATTATTATTGAAGAAAACAAAATAGCCAGTTTGATATGTGCAGTATGGACTTTCCTCCACCAATCCACATTGCATGACACAGAAAAACAAATAAAAGAGAGCAATGTGTTTGTGTAGCAGGAGCACAAACAAATGCACTGTGGTCGCCTAAACGTGATAAGGAGATTTCGGTACCTCGTTGGGTGGAATTTAATGACTTTACAGGGAAATAGGACGTGCTTGGTTTTTAAGCATGACCTCCATTTTTCATTCTGCCACCAGACCAATGGTGCTTCTGGAAAGTTCATATTTATGAGTTGGGAAGTCATAATTACAACAGGTATATTCAGGTGTATTTTTGTGGTGGAGAAAAGTGGATAAATTAAGTGGCATGTCAGTTCTATCCAGGCAATCTATCTGGCACTTCTGTTCTTGCCACCATGTATTTGCTTGCAAATTGCTCTTTACAGACTTGTAATGCATTTGGCCATATTTGGTCCCCCAAAAAACGTTACATGCCAAAAGTGTGGATGCACAAAAAACTGGAGGTCAGAAGGATAGATTATATTATATTTATTTGGCATCGTTGTATTTCTGAAGTCTTTAAGTCCTCCCTAAAATTTAAAACTCATGCACTACGCTTTTCTTATCACTCATAAACATCACATTTTTAAATTAAAATTAGTTTTATGTTGACTTATAGTTGGAGCCAGTCATAAACAAGCACCACCTAGTACAGATTTATGTACAATTCTGACCCAGTAGTTGAGACTGGTGTCTGGGATTATACGGTACATATATAGTTCAGCGGTTATGACCCAGACTATGAATGGTATATAAAGCAAGATCACGATCTATTACAAAAATGTTTGCACTATATGGCAATGTTCCAGGAAAGTCATTTGAGGGTTAAGTTCTTCAAATACATTGATTATGAATATTGGTCACTGGTATGTTAATAGTAAAGTTGGGTATAGGCAATCTTAGATTCTTTCCAAAACATTAAGGATGCACCAATATGTAAATTTTGGCCGATAACGATCATTCTTGAACACTGGAAGCCGATAACAGATATATTTGCTGATATACAGTACCTAAATATTAATATAAAGTTTTCCGAGACTGAACATTCTATTTTTCCCCTGAAAATCATGTACCGAGCCTACTTTACACTTATTAAAGATTCTTTAACTTTTAAACTTTTCTGGTATAATGTTTATTTAATTAACAAATTAAAGATGTTGTTCCAGAGCAACCCAGAAAGGTGCTCTCAGTAGCCACGAGTCTAACAGGTCTCAAGACAGAAAGCATTCAGACAGCAGTCGGCTTCAAACAATATGTTTTTGTTCCTATAATTTACACATTCATAAATATCTACATACTACATCAACAATGTTTTGCTAATAGCAGTAAGTAAATGATCATGACAGAAAGACAGTACTTGTACTGGATTTTAACGGTGAATAGCGTGCAGCTGAAGTGGTTCAACCAGAGGAAATGACTCATAATTTATCGGCTATAATATATCAGCCTCAATTTTATTATTGGCCAATACCGATAACATTAAAAATGACCATTTATCGGCCGATATCGATATGCCGATAATTTATCGTGCATCCCTACAAAACATTCAACCGTTTTAGTGCGTAGTATTTTTCAAGCCATACATTATTTTAAATCATCTTTATTAAAACAATCCTGTGTTGTCCTTACATCATAAATCAGCACACTGAATAAATATTTAGCAAATATGATGGTATGTGTCTTTTATAAATGAGACTCCTGAGCCTGAAAGAAAAAACCCAAATCCTAAAGTCGTTCCTCTTGAAGTAACATTGAGGTCAAGCAAACAGAACTTACTATACTGTACCAAGTGTGAGTGAAACAGAAGGCGTGTAAAAGAATGTTCAGGACGGTTGCTAAGGCATTTCAACCGCAACCACAGGTCTCTATCCCATATTCTACAGCTCAAAACCTTCCATCGCTTCCATGCGCTGTAAGACGCAAGCAAATTCTTTTTTTTCAAATTTTTTTTTGTTTATTGGTACTGTAAGACTGATTTGCTTAGAAAAGTAAAAACAAGTCACTGTATCTGCACATATCTGTAGCCAAACAGTCCGTGATTAGTTATATTAATAAGTGATGAACTTATAAATGATTCGCTCCCCAAAGGATGGCATTTATAAGCACAGCCCTTTGGAAACACTGGAGATCAGTCAAAAAGGTGGCAGGAAGTAGGCCAAAATGCAATGACATCAAATAATATAGTGGCAAAATGTCTCCACCGTCTTCCATTTCAAAGGTAAACTAGAGCCGTCTGACATCCAAGCTTCATAGAATGTTAAACATCATAAAGCACTAACGTTGTAAGAATCTCATTCAATAATGTTCTATCAAAAGTAGAGAAAGAAAAGGCTGATTTCAAAATTATTCAAAGTAGAGCTGAAGAGGGTAAATCTACTTTTGAAAAAGACCATTTCAGAGAACATGGCATTTCAGAAACGGCCAGAAAGAAGTGAACTTTAACCAGAATTGTCTGTGCCAAATTACGACACATTCTTAACACTGTCTCACAGAGGTAACACGACAAGGTGAATGAACCCCTGTAACAAAAGACAGTAAAGGGATGTGAAGAACCATCAGTAAGGAAATGTCCTACATATAAGAAAGGGTAAATGTACCCCGTGGAGCTCTCTGTATAAACTAGCTATCAACAATAGCCAGGAAGCAACAAGACCTAATTATACTTGTCAAGGTCTCAAAGACATTTCATGATGTGCTAGGCCATGAAGACCAACTTCAAGCAGGAAACCATTGTCACCCAGGATAAGGATACTGGAAGATATAATATTCTTTTCATTACCTTTAAACACAATTAGAATACAAAAGCAGGAAAACAGAGTTAGAGGAAGGTGCGTTCCTTAGGGACAGAGGTGTCAGGATAAGGAAATTCACCTTTTCTCAGGGGACCTTCCATTATCTAACAGTTGTATGACATCACATGGGGGGGTTCTTGATCATCGAGATCCAGTGATCGAGAGAACAAAAACGACTTGATCATTCACACGGATGAAACCTGGGCCCGTATTCATTAAAAATCTTAGCACAAAGAGTTGCTCCTAGTGACAAATTTCTAAGAAAATTCTTAGAAATGTGGGCATTTCCACTTAAAATAACAGAAAAGTAAGTAATTCATAAAGCATCTTAACACTTAAAAGAGCTCTTAAGGTCAAAAAGTTTAGGAGTTGAAGATTTTCTTTAGCAGCAGAGAAAGTGGACGAATTATTGTTTTTTGGATGTCCAAGTTCAACTTTTTTTTGCTTGGTTTTGGTTTTCATGTACAGCTGCTTTGATGCAATGCAAAATGTTAAAGCGCTATATTAAATTGAATTGAATGACAGTGACTTAATAAGACACAACACATAAGATCGTGTAGGGTTCATGTTTGTGACCGATCCTAGTAGAGACACGCTAACATCTCCAAGACAGTGCAGAAATGCCATAGCACCAGAAATAGAAGTAATCATATTAACATATTTGGCAACTGGAGAAATGCAACTATGCAGCAGAGATGATTTGGTTCTGTCACAACGGTCACAATCTGATCACACAAACAATTACAGCACTTACAGAAACTTACTGTTGTGTCACTGTTCATTTTCGATCAAATACGTTGATATTAACAGCATGGAAAAATATATGTACAGTATATACACACGCACACACACATATATATAGTATATATATGTGTGCGTGAGTATGGTAAAACTGAAAAAAGGTTAGTTATGCAATTTCAAACTAATGACCCCATACTTAACAGTGCCCTTTTTTCATTCTTGGCCAACCAATCAATCACAGTCTTTAAAAGACTGTGTCATACATAGCCATACATCATATACAAAGTCTTTGTCTTTTCCTAGCTCAAAGTTGCTCTCAGATTGGTCCTGAATCGCTTTAAAGCGAAGACTCCTGCGTAGAAGTTTTTAAGCTAAATTAAGAGCTTTCTTAGAGGAGTCTTAGAAGCTTTAAGAATACGGGCTTTAAGTTTCCACCTTGCACCATGTTTAAAATTCGTGGATGTAGATAAAAACTATGCATATAGCAAGATGAATATTTCTCTTCTGTCGCATCTGAAGGCATTTTTAAAGAAATGCCTTTCTAAGATTTCACCAAGCTGTAATAAACTGCTCAGTCTTTCCTTTTTAATAACCTGTCATACAAAAACTTTTCGAAATCCACTTACTTTCAGATGAATACAATTATTTTTGTCTTCTTAAATTTTCTTATATTTCGTACAAATGGCTGAAAAGTAAAAAAAACTATTAATAGATTAACACAATAATACCATAATAAATTCTACATATTTCAGAATAGCATTAGACAATGCAAAAGGGTTATAGGCCTATTGAACTAAAATGAAATTAGTCTCTTGTAACAAACACTGAGTACTGTTGGCGAGTAAGACCTACAAAACGTTGTAAAGCTCCTATTTTCTTTTAGCCATCTAGGAACTCTTAATGGTTTCTTATCAGATATGAAGTGATTGGGACTGGATGGAATGTGCAAGATAAGCTTAAACAGGTCAAGCCGGAGAAAATTCAGATTTTCACCAGAGCTGTTCACAACTGTTCACAAGTGTGCAGCTACTGTATTTGCTTATCAAAATACTTCAACAGCTTCAAAATCAGATATAACCTAAGCTGATTTTATCCCAAAGCGTTTTCAGAACATTGCTCTGTTTGTGTTTAGCTCCCTGACCAACCGACCGTAACAACATGCTTCAACCAATGGAGCGAGTTAGGGGCAGGACTACCTGTTTGCTCAACCAATGGAGGGAGTATTCAGGAAACCTGTTTGACAACAGTCTTCTGCATTACCAGTTTAAAGATGCAGGTGGCACAGAAAAACAACGATATGTCGTTCAAAAGCAGGTTACAGTATAGACGGTTTCATCATAACAACATAAATAAACGTTACTGCGCATGCACACTTTTGTGACACCAACTGAACTCCCGGTACACATTCACAAACAATAGAGTGGTCTGTAGATTATTTCTGATTACAATCAAAAGAAACCGAGAAGAAACGTTACTTGGCTAAACTTGTCTCTCCAATATATTGAATTTAGACTCTGATACCAAGCTCAACCGCTAGATGTCAATGTACCATACGGTTTGTTTAAATGCGACCAAACTACAGGACCCATTAAACAAATTGTTTATTTAATAAAAATAACATACAACAAAATTCAACAAATCGTTATTATTATTATACAGTAAAATAATACTATAAATGAATATTAACATAAATTAAATTAAATACTAGCCAAACAAACCGCACGCGTCAGATGAAACGGTCTATAATGTAACATAATATTACAGTATATACGTAATATACGTTTATTTGGTGTTTAACAGTATAAAGAATGTCATACATAAGTAAGTTAATGGAACACAAATTTTTATAAACCTTTAAAAGTAATTCAGAGCGATGTAGTGTTGTCAAAAATATCGATATTTCGATAAGTATCGATACTGAAGAATCTGAAACGGTTCCAATACCCATGTCCCACGTATCGATATCAGCTGCGCGTTCCCGCTCTCTTTCTCTTTTCCGACAGTGAGTTAACACACTGCACGTGAACGCATAACAACAGAGCCCCGCCTCCTCTCACATACTTGACTCGTTTGTGGCAGTTAAATCGTGTTGATGTTAGAAAAGATGGCCAGTCTCAGTAACACATCTGGCGTGGTGCACGCTCGTTACGCTTCCCGTGTTTACCATAGCGATCCATGTATGTGCGCTGATCAATAATTTTATCCACTCGTTTCATTCGCCCTGGTTATATGTTGTTTATGTTAGTACAGAGTCTCCGCAACAGTTCTCATGTTTAATGCACGCGTTTCTGTCTTTATGTGCGCTCATCAATGATTTCATCCACTCGTCTCGTTCGCTCCGGTTAAGTTGATGTTTGAAATAATGCTGGTGCGGGTAAAGTCTCCGCAACAGTTCTCGCGTGTGATACACGTTTGCACTTCCGTGTTTACCATAGCGCTCTATGTGTGTGCGCTGTTCAATGATTTCATCCACTCGTCTCATTCGCTCCGGTTAAAAGTTGTTAATGTTAGAAAGATGTCCAGTGCGGAGTCTCTGCAACAGTTCTTGCGTTTAAGTTTGCGTTTCTGTCTATATGTGCGCTGATCAATGATTACAGTATGGGCCTATGTGAATAAAAGCCAATTTAGCCAAATAAAAATGTAGGCTATTAACTAACATTAACGAACAATGAATGAGCAATACATTTGTTGAAGTATTTATTAATCTCTTTTAAATGTTAGTTAAAAAATACAACCATTTATGTAAGCTCCCCTGTTGAAAAATCCAGTATATGCTGGGTAAGGTATGTTTTGATCGATGCTGGTTTGATCTTAAACCAGCTAAGAACCATCTTAAATCAGCATATGACCATCTTAAACCAGCACATGAACAGTTTAAACCAGCAAACCAGCATCAAAACATACCAAACCAGCATAGGCTGGTTTTTTCAACAGGGTCTGGTCCATTAATACTGACAAATACAACTTTGATTTTAAATAGTAAATGTATTCGTAAAATTAACATTAGATTAACAATTAATAAATAATGTAAAAATATATACCTCATTGTCTAGTCTTGTTCAATTTAACTTCAAATAAAAATTAAAAAGGCCTATATTGCTATTGCTTATTAGGGCCTTATTGCTATGGCAGTTTATTCCCCGTGGTATCGAAAATGGTATCGAATATCGATATTTTTTTAGGTATTGAATCGAAGTTAGAAATTCCAGTATCGTGACAACACTAGAGCGATGTGAATTGCACTTGCTTGCCTGTGCAAATGCATTTTGTTTACAGCCATCAGGGCAGTTTCATTTTATTCTACCTTTACCTTACATAATATGCAAGCCTTGTCTCAAAGAAAACCCAGAGAAATACTGCAAGTCACCTTATGACAATGCCAAATGCTGTGCCAGGTAAATCTCAAATACTTTACAAAACATTTGGGCCTGTTAAGATCCTTGAAAGCTTAAGGACAAAAATCTGCCAGGTGCACTTTTCTGCTTTTGCAACGCTGTTGGAAAACAGACAAGTAACTTGATCTGGGCAGTGGAAAATCTCACATTACATTCACAGAGAGGACATGCCAGGTAGAGATGCTATCAGGTGACAGATACCTGTCAATCAAAATCAGCACAGTAACTTTTCAGCTGACTAGTAACAAAGCTGACAATGTTTTATGGTCCATCCACATAAAAATATGGGGTTTTAATTTCATTATGACAACACAGACACACAAAGTAACTGCACCTGCTTATTTGTTTTGTCTCTACAGTTTAGAAACGTTTGAAAAGTTCTATTTGTTAGCCAAAACTGACTTTATCCAGTACCTCAGAGATAACGCATTTTTGTAGGCTAACCCTGAAGTAAGCGCCACGCTGGTTCCCTCGACCGAAAGCCTATGCATTTTTCCCTTAGACTTTTGGAAGATTGCAAAAAAATAAGATCTGTGATTAACAAAGTTTATGATGTTTACAAGTTTTGTCTATCAAGATAATCTTTACAAATTAACACAACATTTGTTACCTTTGAAGCCGAATTAAAAAGCTAACACTATGCTATAAACAGACTAAACTTAAGGTCTCTCGATATCAACGTCACCACCACTAAGCCTCCGACAACTCTTTCAAACTTTTAAAAAAATGCGTTGCCGGATAAGTAATTACTTAAAATTTGAATTCGCATCTACGTTTTAAGAGATCTGTGCCCATATTGCATTATTTGTGAGCTTTATATGCGCGATGACGTCTAATGTCCCTGCCAAAGGAAAAGAAAGTAGTCTTTATGGCTTCCATTACCTTGAGATTGTTGACAATCATTGAACAGGGCAAACTTGATGCCATGTAAATAATTTGAAACCAAAAGGTTTTGTATTACATAATGACGGCACAATACAAATACCATCTTACCGCCTGATGCCGCCTCAGAAAGCTCAGAAGTGCAGTGTATACTGTAAATAGCATGCCATTTACTGTTTCAAAACATGTAAAACAGTAGTATTCACTGTTGTCACATGACCTCATTGCACAATTATGAAAATGGTGTCCAGTTCATTTCAGTTACCAATAAATAATTTTTGTTTGATTTGAATATTGTGTAAAAATCCTTTTTGGCAGTCTGATCAAATAATTAGCCAAGAAAAGAAATAATATTAATATTCATGGTTGATAAATGGAATGTCAAGCCATGCACACTGCATTGTGGGATACAGTATTCAGTGCAAAGTATCCTGCACATTTGGACAGCTGTAGTAGCGGCTGTAGGTTCTTTACGTATGAAGATAATCAGTTTACTGTACACAGTATCCATACAGCATACTGCTCTTATAGTAAGAGTACTGTGGTAGTATGCAATTCTAAGCATAGCTGTTAGCTTTAGGTCAGCTTCTACCAACAAATAAAAAAGTAACAAGCATTTAGTTATTACAAGCAAAAATAAAGCAGGTACTGTGCAAGACATTTGCACCTCTGAAATTTGGCTTGCAAATGACAACTGTATGATCAACTGAAAAGACCACATACAGTCTGTGTCCTATAAAATCTGATATGGTGAGTAGTGGTTCTGGTTGATGAGATACAAACAGTTTTTTTGCTGACAACTTTGAGAAATATTATCTAGGCAGATCTGACCGGGGGTTGTTTACATTGCCTTGCTGTCCATTACTGGTCAGGCTGCAGGCATAGCTTCTGTATGCAGGGACCTGCCCTTCTTAGACATAGTTTGTCCGCACTTTTTCCCCCTGCACTGCATAAAATCTGAAAAGCTTTCTGAGAATTGGAGATTTTGAGATGCATGGATCTTGGCATCAAAGATGTGCTAACCTGAAAAGATTGGCTTTAATACTTGCTGGTCCTTTTCGCTGCATAGGATGTTTGAAGTTCAACACAAAGGCTTTTAAGATAAATGCAGCTATTAAAACCTTAATATAGAAGGTATGTGATCATTTTCTTCTCAGAACTGTTCTTAACTTCAACAAATGACAAAGAAGAGCCATTAAAGCAAGTACGCGGATTCAAAAACTGTGATATTCGATGCCTTTGTTTTTCAAAGCATTACACAAATTGTGCATCGTTTTGTAGTAAGAACTACTAATTATATTAGATAAACCATTATCTCGCATAAAATTAAACTAGCAGGAAAAGAAGGTTAGTGATTCTCACAAAATCTTGATGTCAAACATCACTTGAATCAACAAATTCCCTTTATGTTCATTTAAAACAAGGTATGACATGTTTAAAGGCATTAATTTCAAAACTTTTACTGACAGTTTAACACAATTTTAAACATATATATAAAAAGGCCTTAAAAATTCTCGTTACCGCAATCCATTTAAAACTGTCAATCTTGCATGTTTTGCTAAAAACAAGCGAAGCCATGATGCCCAAGCAAGTTTTTATTAATCATACATAATAAGACATTAATGAATTATATTTTAATAGATGTAAAATTTCTTTAAATGTGTAAAACTACCTGTATCGGTAATAAGAAAGGAAAAAGTCATGTACACAGCGTGACAAGAGAATATTAAGTTTTTAACTAGAAATAAATGAAGTAATTTGTAAATAAATTAAGTAATTAAGTTACACACAAGTTCTATACTATTTTGTAGCCTTATCGTTAAAAGTGGCCACTGGCCACAACACACCTGTTGAACAAAACACAAAGATTGCCACAGTTTCAGCATTTGCGAACTTTGCTACCTGGCATCAACTCAGAGGTGCAGGAACTGCAGAGGGATAACAAAAACTAGAAGTGGGGGGGCAGAGGAGAGATACGCAGGAAGGAAATGAAACAAGAGAACGAGTGATAAAGTGATAAAATGTCAACGTGAAATAGCACCTGTGTTGCTGCTGCTCACCATTTGCCATTGGACGAATATCTTAAATATTGCACGTCAGCATACTGTAAATACCTCCTATATGAGACACAATGACATTTTACTGGAGACGCATAATTGAGCTATTGTACTGAGCTATTGAGAGTAGTAACAACTTATCTCATACATTCTTAGGTGAGGCTGAAATCTTTTTTATTAACTTGTCACAAAGAGGCATTTTCCTAAGCAGATTTCCCATAATGCATCCAAGCGAGTACATTAATGTCAGACGTGTCATTGTCCTACAGTGAGCTTTTGTCATGCTTGAGCACTCAGTGAAGCTGAAGAAATACGTCACATTCTGCAGGAATTCTCCCGGGGAGCCGATGTTTAGCCGTTCCGATCACACGGTTTCTTCTTTGTTTTTTAGTTATTCACAACTCTCTCACTTGATGAATTACAAGTGGGTCAATTGATTGAGAATGCTGAATAATAACAATAAGTTGAGATATATATTTGTTAGTGGCGTATTTTAGGCGCCTACTTATATCACTTAACTTAACAAGTAGTCTATAATTTCTTATTTTAAGAAAGATTGGCCTGGTTTCACAGACACGGCTTAGCTTAAACCAGGACTATGCCTTTGTGGAATTAAGATATTTATGTCGCTTTTATAAAAATGCCTTAGAAGCATACATTACTGGTCTTCATCTTGTGACAAAACAATGGCACTGATATATTTTAAGAAATTTCAGGGCAAGTTATATTCAGTTAAGACAGGTCAAACATCCATGTTAGTCTAGGACTAGCCTTAAGCATTGTCTGTTAAACCGGGCCTTTGTTTTTTAAAATTCATGGTGCTGCCTGGGACAACATGATATTCTTTTGGGCCCCATGAGCAGAATATGGCATAGAGAACCATAATAGTCCCCCTCATCACATGGGCTGACACTCCAAATTGCGCCCCCTTAGCTAAAGCCCTGATGCTAAGTATAAAACCTCCATGTGAAATTTGCAATAGATGAATTACTTGTGCCAGCTAAATCATCAAATTAATGTAACAAAGCCAAAAAAGAGACCCAAGCCACATTTAAAAATCAGAATATCAGAGAAATAGAGTTGTGTAGGTTCTTCAGTTTTATAAGAACCACAAAGAACCATACAGCTCTTTACCAGCACATGCTGCATGTGAGATCATCATAGAAAGATCTCTATTTCCATAAATGAACAACTGGGACAATCCATGTAACAAAAATGGTAAGAATGTTAACCTTGACATGATCCTGTTTGACTATCCTTCTTCAGACAAACGTCAAAGTAGAAATGTGGAAGAACAGAATCAAGTAAACGAGGACTTTCATTATAAGGAAAACAGTGTCCAATACATTCATTAACATTCAAGTACATCTTAACAATTGTTTGAAGCTATTCATTACAAGAAGAGCTCAGGTGACTTTGCTCTAGATCGGTTTACCCTCACGCCTGGCTAACATCTGCCCCACCCGTAATCGCATTTGTAATGCAACTGACAAAACCATGCGACAGATTCCATCCGTGCTAGCATGTTAGCATTCAAAAAAGCGTGAACAAATTATTTACTTGTCATTGTCGTTTTAAACTCACAACAATACGCCAGCAGTTCAGAATAACTAGGTTGATTCGTGTGAGAAGCAAACAGGTTTGTCATAGTGAGCCTGGATAAACCAGTTTGCATTGTTGATATGTAAAAATAACTAACACCCAAACAATTAGTTTGAGCAAGGTCTTCGTCTTCACTCTTCACTCAAAGGGCTGCAGCTGAGAGAGATTCTCCGAGCATGAGTTATACACGTAGTGGTGGTGATATTGTATAGTGGTTATTAGCATAATTGCACCTGTCATCTGTTCAACAGAAGCACTGAATCTATCTATTTTGTTGATAATGAACCGCAATTATGATACAAAACAATGTTTTATACATTCTATGAATTTGGGAGGAGTGTCTCATTGGTGACAAATGCAAAAAGGTGGGCACTGTGTTGAATTTGTGTGATCTGTTCTGTTACAATGTGTGCCACTGAGTTCATGGAGCGGCAGAGTCTTCACCAGCAGAATGATAGGGTTTCAGCATCTGGACCCCGTGTCTAGTTTCCTCTGAACAATGCATAGCTATACTGTCACGTTTCACCATTCTAAATTCATCCTGCAATTATAACTATGCCAAAGGCATGTTGAATAATTCAACTCCACCATGATCATTCGACAGAAGACAGTGATGCAACATATTTGTTACACAGACCTTATGACAGAATCGCATGCCAAAATCCCAAACGAACTCAATCTTTTCAGCCCTTTCTAAAGCATTATACTGACAATATCAGATAAACATTGAATATAAAAATAAACTGGTAACGTTAGCCCATCAGTTAACTTTATTTGTTAACATAAACAAACAATGGAAATACTTCAACAACATTTATTAATATTGGCAAATGTCCATTTTAACATGCACAAATACCTTTTTTTTAAAACAAATGTTGTACCCATTAACATGATGCACTATGAACGAACAAGAACAACGAACAACTGTTTTTGTACTAACTTACAAGTGTATCGATCATTGTTGGTTTTTGTTAGCTAATGCACTTAACTAATCTTAATTAGATCTTTTTGTAAAGTATTATTAATAAATAAAAATACTAAATGTATACATTGTGGTTTAAAGTTCTTATTTATTTCGTGTTTAATCTTCGAGTATATTTCGAGTTTTATTCATGGTCAGATTTGTTCTGCGTGATTACATCGTTGCCTGGTGGGACAAAGTCCCCAAACATAATGCACTTGAGTATTAAGAGTCCCATTGTGTAATAGTGTTAGAACAAAGACATGTATGTCTTATTAAAACCCATCCAGTTCCTCCTCACAGGCTATAATAGAACTACCGTACAGTAACTTAACGTAAAATATAATCTCTCGACACATTTTTTTGTCTATAGAGGGACATCATCGTATCCACCTGTTGCAGTGACCGAAACTATCAGGTTTACAAAGCGATAGCAGCACTTTAAACAAACACATGCGAGAGCCGCTTACCTGAACGCTTGTCAGAATTTATTCCGCACGATTTAAGTGTGTTTCACTCAACAACAGCTCAAAACGAGCGTTTTAAACACATCTCTGTGTCCTCAGTGTAAAACCTCACCACTGCCACCGCCACCTCTGTACTCACTAGTGACTACAGAGTGCTGACGTAAACATGAGCTGACCAATCAGCGAAAGAAGGGCGGGGTTATAGTGGGCCCTGTTTAGAAAAACATTTAAGGCCGTTTCGTAATATAAAAACCTAGATAGGATAGTTTGATACTTTTTAACTGCCCGCCATGGCTCAGAAAAGAGTAAATATGAGTAATTAATAATATAATACTATTTTTATTTAACATTCATCCAGATGTCACGTGTGTTAAATATGAATAGAAATGAAGAAACACTGGATTTGCTCTGTGTAAATAAGCCATTAACGTTATATAAACTAAATTCAGCTGAAACAAACAGAGTGACACTTTCTCATCTAACAGCAGTCATGAGAATATAAACCAATGGCAATTTGAGTGTTTTGAATCAAGTACGTTTTATAACAATGTTCAAAATCCATCAACACTCAAAACTATTGGATTGAATGGGAATTAGCAAATGTCAATCAAAACTCCAGGTTGGCAGAAAATGGAGAACCCGTTGTGATTTGGGACTACCGGTTTTTAAGAGTCTGCAATCTGCTTGAACTGCTTTCAGTAATGCTATGCATGACCAAACTATGTGAGATTTAAATGCCAAGAGACTTGTGATGATGATTAGAGAGTTCACACTTTAGTATGAGCCCAGATAAATCATTTTTCTTTGCCCTGAACCAGGGAACATGGTATGGTCAGAAAACATGTCGGCTACATGTACAGGTACAATTTCCAGACATATTGTAAAAAAGGACAAACAAAGACAATGACTACACATTCGTAAAGAATGTCTTAATATGTGACCTGTTTTTAGAATAAATTAAAATATTTAAATGTTATTCAATTTTTTTTACAAATATTCATACCAAAAGTATTGTTTATAATCGAATAACTTTTAACATACACATACATTCTTTGTCCTAATATACTGCACATTTGATTTGCTATGCAGTTTTGTTTTAAAATTAAATAAATTGATTTTTTCATTGGTTTCTTCAGTTTATCATTTTATGGCCTATTTTACCTTATAATTCCATAGTTGTCCTCTAAAAAGACAAATTAACTGCTGTGGAACAAAAACACGATTTTTTATAACACCAAATATGAAGTGATACAGGAGACCAGACATTACAAAAAGAAACATTGTATGGCCACATAAATTTGGCCTTTTTTGACCATTAACCAAAAGTGGCCCATTTTAGCTAACTTCAAACATATTACACAAACATCAAACCCCACAACCTGTTTCAACGCAGTGCAAAACCAAGAGACGACGTCATCGTAATCATATACATTTTATTCTCGATACAGCAAAATACAAAGATGGTTCAACAGACTCAGAAAATCCTTTAGTAATACTCACTTCACAAAAAGTGTTTAAATTACAAGTTATTACAAGTTTGGATAATCGAGGCTCATAAGAGTACCTTTAAATCATAGCTCATATTGCATCCATAATACGAATATATATACGTAGATTTCTTTTGTCAATCTCCTCTCAATACTTTGAAAACTAGATTGATCAGAACTATACTGTCTTTGCCAATGATTGTTTTGAAATCATTATAAAATGAGTACTACGTTGATATCTAGACCTGCTCAGCGTAATGAAACGCCTCTCTCGGAAGGTCTCACGAATTAAGTTTTTTTTTTTTTTAAGTTGTATTGGGAAGATCTTCAACACAGTCATCCCATTTCAACAAAACACGATCAGCTGAATGAAACATTGTTCACATAGCACAAAAAACAAAATCAGTACAATGATGACAGCTTGCGAAGAAAACAAATGTTCTGACATTACAAACATACAGTGTTCTGTTGAAAGTGTCAATGACTTCAAAAAAAAAAAAATGGTGGTGGGGACTTACAGTAATGAAAATGTGCATATAATATATTCACATTCTATTTACAATTAATACAAATGTTAAACCGATGTAAAAATTTACCCTAAAAGAGACTCATTATGTACATTTGTACAGCTTAGTATTTAAATAGAAACATGCGAGTGTTATTTTTCAAATGGACAAAAGAAAAGCATCTTACCCTGGATAAAGTTATATCATCAAGAAAATTAAACATAAATTTTAATTAATAAATCTAATCTTTTAAAAGCATGACCATGAAGTCTAGTAGAAAAGATAAAAACATTAAAAACGGATGAAGAAAAATAACATACAGGACGCGTCACGACAAATTCATGTGTCAAGAAGCATAAAGGCCATGGGAATATCTGAACAAACCCTATTCATACGCAGTTACTTTAAATCATGATTCCAGTACATAAAATCACATTAGTGCATGAATTCATTTACATAAAAGCACAGGTAACAAATCCCTGCCCCGTAAGATACTTATTTGACTCCTGTTAGCAATCGAAATCAATTCTGAAAATATTCTGCAAGGCAGAGGCTACTACAATTCCAAGCCCACTGGCGATAAATCTAGGTCCTCCAGATGCGAGACATTATTATTTCATCTGATGAAATCTTAAGAGTCCTTGTTTTAAGCTACTGCACAGACAAACTCAAGAAGACTAAGAAACATCTGCATAGACGAAAAAACAGTTCATCCCTACAGACAAAACAGGGAGCCAATGAGAGGACAGATTCTAGTGCAAGAGACGACATAATTCCAGCATTTAATACATTTGTATTTCTCTTTATCCTCTTTCTGTTTTATTGTGAAATTGCTCGCAGGTTTCAATCCGATTTTCTGCAACAGTTGACCTACGTGGAGCAATGCGTATGGGTGGTGAGAGAGTCTGCGCTAAAATCACGTAATGTAATATGTACATGTATAAACCACGATTATCGACAGAACGCATTATAAATATATCCTTACGTGACTTATTTCTTTAAAAGAACTGCAACACACAGGTGACTATGACACTATAGAGGCAACCTCAAGACTCACATTAAATATTTAAATATGATATTTTCATATACAATAGAATACGTCTCTCATCTGGTATTGCAACCCTGTATCCATGCCGAGTGAAATGCGACGAAGCGAACTGCAGTTACCTAAATAAAATTTCTATTAGGCCGAGCGAGTCAGCCACGGTAATAAAATACTCCTGCGTTTAATACCAGAAAATCTATGCGCGAGTGCTACATTTCGTATTAAAACTCATGGCCTGGGCAACTGTGGTACTGACGTATAGAAAATCCAACAGGGTGTAACAACGATTTAACTGCCTGTCGGCTTCTGGCAAAAACATGATGATGAGAAAAAAAGAGGTGAATGAGCCAGGCGAAAAAAAAAAAAGAAAACACGTTAGGAATTATAATGCTTTGATATGGTGTTTTACAGCCTTTTGGTCTCGTATGCAACAAGACGGAATTACCATCAAGGAAAAAAACATTTCATCGTTCAACATAGCCAATATGACTTGATGATATCAAATATGCTATTCTCTTCATATTTCACGAAAAACGCTTTGGCAATCCACACCTCCGCCCAGGGCCATATGTCCCTGCCAAACGCCTCAACTCCCGCCCCGTGTCAAACTTTTCGAGATGTGCATTTCATGATACTGTATCTCTTAGTTTCCTGTATATCAAATACAAGGCACGATAAAATAACGATAAAAGGAGACAACCTCATTCTTAAAGCACCTTTGGTTAAAGGGAGGTACTTTGGTTTAAATAAAAAACTATAAACTTCCAAATCATTATTTTGTTTGCGCACAGCTAGAAAATGAAGATAGAAAAAGAATCAGGGGAAGAGAAAGACCAAAATACACCACAGGCAAAGTAAGAAGTGAGAAAGATGGCTTTTCTGTCTGACAACAAGCCAACGATATGAAGCAGAAAATGCAGTGTGTGAATGTTCCGCTGACCTCTCTCCTCTTGTGAAAATTCATAGGGTCTGTCCCGGAGAAGTGGGCGCTGAGTGTTTTTAGGTTTGGCAAGCTGGTGTATAAATGAACACAGTGTCACAGAGATTTCTGAGGCAGATAAAGTGTGTGAGTGTTTTGCGTAGGCATAGAGAGGGCTACGGATAAGCACGTGGCCAGAGAGGGCGCTCGGAGAACGCTCTACTGTATGAGCTTGGCGTCGAGTCGCAGCCAGTGCAGGCCCTGCCGCGTGAACCGGACCAGTTCAGTCATACTGCTGGTGTTGAAGATGAGCGGGCTCATAACCTTATCCAGTTCAGCAAAAAACTCTTGGGGAAAACAAACAACAAGATGGAAAAGTCAGTCACAAAAGACATGCCTATAGCTATTTAGCAGGCGCTCTTATTTAGATCTGTGAACTACACAGGGAACGGGAAAAGAAAAAGCTAAACATCACGATGACATCACATGCAGAAACACAGATATAAATAACTAGATGCCGCATTAACATCTGATTCTATGGGCCACTATACGTAGGTAGTCCGCCATATTGGAACGGTGCAAGCCGGTCTGTGTTGCCAAGTCTGTGGCTTTCCCATGGAACTAGTTACCTTTGTAACTGTTGCTCCGGTTTGTTTTATCCACAGGTTAGGAGTGGAAGGATTTTGTTATCCGTCAATCTTAAAATGATTTTATTTATGAATGTTAAGTTCTGTGGACTAGGGACATTAGGCTCAAGATGAAGGATTTTGTTTCACAGATCTGGCAACCCTGCCAATCCAGTCCGTTAACACTCAAGAGCAAGCTGACTGTGTATCTTTATGAAAACATATAATTTGTATATTTGCTACACTAACAGGACAACAACGAAAGGGTATCCCATTTTTCGGGAATTAAAGTACACAGCCATGGCTGCGCGGTGTTGTAGCATTCTAGCAAACTGAGTGATGTCAGTGGACCGTTCCAAGATGGCGGACACATCTATGTGGCTGGAGCACTTGAATGAGGCATCTAGTCATTTATATCTATGTGCAGAAAGACATCCTTACCATAAATTAAAATTGGCTTCAAAACTGTTTTACTCACAATAGCAACCAAAAATATCATCTAAATAGACATTTGCCATTAACCAGTAGCTTAAATCAAGCCAAAAATATTAAGAGCATTAAAGGGATACATCCCTCAAAAATGAAAATTCTGTCATCATTTACTCACCTTCCAGTTGTTCCAAATCTGTATAAATTTCTTTGTTCTGATGATCGCAGCGAAAGATATTTGGAAGAATGCTTATAACCAGACAGATTTTGCCCCCCATTAACTACCATAGTAGGAAAAATTACTTAAATTAAATTTTTTTGTTCTGCTGAACACAAAAGAAGACATTTTGAAGAATGTAGGACAGCAAACAGTTCTGGGGCACTTTTGACTACCATTGTATTTTCCTGCTATGGTAGTCAATTGCGGGCAAAATATGTCTGGTTATAAGCATTCTTCCAAATATCTTTCTCTGTGTTCATCAGACCAAAGAAATGTATACAGAGTTGGAACAACTCAAAGGTGAATAAATTATGACAGAATTTTCATTTTTGGGTGAAGTGTCCCTTTAAAAACATGCCCCATTAAAATACTGGTTCTAAAAAGGGGCCTTACACCAAAATACCATAACATATTTACTATATCAACAGCAGTCTATTCATTGTACCTTTCTGCTCTTTGGCGAGCTGCTCGGCCTGGTCCCACACCTCTGTGGCGTAGAGGAAGTTTGAGGTGACCTGAACGTAGCTGGCTGCCATCTGGTGGATGCGCTGAGGGATGGTGACCGAGGAGCTGGCGCTCTGACTGGAGCCGCTGGAAGAGTAGCTGCTGGCGTTGCCCGGAGAGAGCTTAGGAGACACCGGAGATGGCATTCCAGCCGTTTTACTGCGGAAGAGAGAACACAAAGATCTCAACTACACATGATGAGAGCAATTTTCGGTTCTTTCTGAAAGAGAATCAAAACACGTTTGGTGTTTGTATACACCTGTGTAGAGTGGCTACTTACTTTGCTACTCCAGGAGATTGTGCTTGGGTATTACTCAACGAATTCTGAAAAACAACACTATTTTATCATATGGTGAAACCTAACTTCATGTTTTTCATACTGCACATTTCAGTTGTGAGTGTAGTTGGAATGAGAAAGATGAGGAAATAGTGTTACCTTCAAGTGTTCAGTAAGCGTCTTAGAGTATTTTAGTGCACTTTCTTTCCGTAGTTTGAACAGCCTCAGATAAAGTAAAGCCTGACATCTCAGACTGCAGGAGACACAGATAGATAGATCAATTACATTAGGTACTGGTCAAACAAATGAACCTACTCGGCAGGTGTTATTTAGTATTACCTAACAATATTATTTCTAATCAAATTAGTTTTCACAATTGCTTTCATGTCAGGTTTCACAATTGTTTTATTTATTCATTCATTTTTATTTGGCCATTAGTAGTTTTACACCTGCTCTTTGTATTTTTCTGAATACAGTAACACTAAGAGTACGTTTACACAACAGTGATGTAATAAAAATGGAAAAGGTTTTCCTTTGCGGTTTTAAACGTTTCCCGTACAGACGTCAATACTGTCAAAACTATATGTATTTTTTTTCCGTATGTAAATAATGCATCACAGAGACGATAATAGTATTGTTTTTGTTGTTATTGTCATGTCCCCAAAACACAGTTGTTGTCTAAATAAATTGCCTAAATGCATCCAATGTTTATAGTGTTTAGTGGAAAACAGTGTTGTGTAAACACTACATTTCTGAGCTTCATCCTAGGTACTTTTATTTACTTCCTAAATCGTTTACATTTAAATGACCCTGTTGAAAAAAACTGCATATGCTGGTTTGGTATGTTTTGATCCTGGTTTAAGCTGGTCATGTGCTGGTCCTTAGCTGGTTCAAGCTGGTCAAACCAGAATCAAAACATACCTAACCCGGCATATGCTGTTTTTTTCAACTGGGAGAATCAGTTAAAAAATGATTTATCACACAAAAATGTCAATGCAAGCATTTTACATCAACATTCATCAAATCATTAAAACGTTTAGAATGCGTTTGAGTTACGCACCACAGTACTGCTAGTCTTTTATCCGCAGAGGTTGCGTCTGGAGCCATGTAGCTCTTTAGTTTCATAGTGTACCTACACAACACAAATAAACACACACACACACACACACACACACTTGTGAGCAAACTCACTTCGTTCTGCTACAGTCATAATACATGCTCATTTTACCACAGGAAGACTGATCAAATTTGTTTAAAGATCTTACTTGATGAGCTCCACGGTCTCAGCATACATGGGGAAGGGAGACTTGGCCTCCTGGGCACTTTTCTCCAGGGCGTTTCCACATTCAATGAAAGACACCACGGCATCAAGATAGTACACAGCCTTCTCGAACCTGTCCATCTGTGGAGGAAGATGGAGTGATTATGTTTACACAGCTGCAGCGAGATGTGTGAAGGCTCATTATATTATATGATGTACATTGCAATAAAAGCATAAACTTATTTACATTTAAATATTTGGCAGATGCTTTTAATGCATTTAATCTGTACATTTTTGTCAGAGTTTTCCCTGGAAATAGAACCCGTGACCTTTGTGCTGCGAACACATTGATCTGCCACAAACACATGTGGATGTTTCACTACAGGATTGTTATAAACAAGTGCTAGTAGTCTATTCTGTTTTAAATAATTGCGTTTGCTTGTGTTTGACTAGAGACGGAGGTCAACATCGAAGAACAACAAGCTCTATTACTAAGAAAACTGGGTTGGAACATTGACCTGTCAATCAATGTGACTATCTTTCGGAGGGTGGGTGTGTAAATTATATTGACTCGTGACTTTTAAACAGTTTGTTATTAGATCAGCTTCAGCCGAGAACAGCACCTGTTATGCGTCTCTCAATGGACAACTAACAGAAAAGGTCAGAGGTCGCAGAAATATCACAGATTATCTGGCAGCGATGTTGAGGACAGCAGATACTAAACAAACCCTCACCAGAGCATCTGCGTTGTGTTTCAGTTTCTTCGCTTCTTGTAGGTAATGATCAGCAGAATGAACCCTGAAATGTACACAAGCAATGACCTTTATTATACACACAGAATGACTGTTATTATATACAAACTCTCTGTTATGACTTCAAAAATGAACACAATGACATGTTAAAACCGCATCTAAACCAGGCAACGCAGAAAATTTCCAATATTAGCACATATATAAGCTTACTGAAAAAGCAACGCAAAACAACAAACATACAATCCCGGTACACACAGCCCCACCCACCCCCTGCCTGCGGAAGAGCGTGACATGGTTTCCAAACATTTCTGCATTCGCCGGTTCCCTCAGCTTAGTAAACAAATTCACGCGCTGCCCACGAGGAAGCTTATACAGCGACAATACAACATTGGTAAGAGACAATTGCGCCCATCAACCATATGGGGGAACCTGTGAGCAAAATTTCTATAGTGTTCCTTGAAGATTTACTGGTAATGAAAAATCGTAACTAAACACCACATAAAATGTCTTGTTATTTGTCACGGAGCAGCTGTTTAGAACAAAAACTTTGTAAAAGGAATTCACAGAGTAAACGTCAAAGTCTCATTACCTGTCCTCAAACAGGAGTTTGGATCTAGACTTTGATCCATCGGTGAGGGCTGGTGCTGTGACAGGATTCTCCATTTTACTTTTCTCCTGAAAAAGGAACAAGAATGAGAAAAGAACGAATAAAAAGAAGGAACGGCGTGTCATTGACAAGTTTACATGCTCACATTTAAGGCAATAAGGTACAAGGAGCGGTGCTACATTTTTTATAAAGTTGTGGCGTAATATCTTTTCATGAAAATATATTTACAGTTTAGTGATAAATTTCTTCTAGAAAATCTTGAAAAAATAGTCTTGAAATAAATAAAAATCATAGCCATACAAACAGATGCCGGTCATAGTTTTATTACTATATCAGTTTTGTACTTCATTTTATTTGTTTTCCAAATTTATCTTCATATTTAAAATCGTCAAAAAACCTGAAAAATATGAACGATTTTTTGTTCAGCTCTATGGATTAGACAGAGGGCATGAGGGCAGTCAGAAATCTCCTCTTATATTCCACGTATATACAGGTGCTGGTCATATAATTAGAATATCATCAAAAAGTTGATTTATTTCACTAATTCCATTCAAAAAGTGAAACTTGTATATTATATTCATTCATTACACACAGACTGATATATTTCAAAATGTTTATTTCTTTTAATTTGGTGATTATAACTGACAACTAATGAAAATCCCAAATTCAGTATCTCAGAAAATTAGAATATTACTTAAGACCAATACAAAGAAAGGATTTTTAGAAATCTTGGCCAACTGAAAAGTATGAACATGAAAAGTATGAGCATGTACAGCACTCAATACTTAGTTGGGGCTCCTTTTGCCTGAATTACTGCAGCAATGCGGCGTGGCATGGAGTCGATCAGTCTGTGGCACTGCTCAGGTGTTATGAGAGCCCAGGTTGCTCTGATAGTGGCCTTCAGCTCTTCTGCATTGTTGGGTCTGGCATATCGCATCTTCCTCTTCACAATACCCCATAGATTTTCTATGGGGTTAAGGTCAGGCGAGTTTGCTGGCCAATTAAGAACAGGGATACCATGGTCCTTAAACCAGGTACTGGTAGCTTTGGCACTGTGTGCAGGTGCCAAGTCCTGTTGGAAAATGAAATCTGCATCTCCATAAAGTTGGTCAGCAGCAGGAAGCATGAAGTGCTCTAAAACTTCCTGGTATACGGCTGCGTTGACCTTGGACCTCAGAAAACACAGTGGACCAACACCAGCAGATGACATGGCACCCCAAACCATCACTGACTGTGGAAACTTTACACTGGACCTCAAGCAACGTGGATTCTGTGCCTCTCCTCTCTTCCTCCAGACTCTGGGACCCTGATTTCCAAAGGAAATGCAAAATTTACTTTCATCAGAGAACATAACTTTGGACCACTCAGCAGCAGTCCAGTCCTTTTTGTCTTTAGCCCAGGCGAGACGCTTCTGACGCTGTCTGTTGTTCAAGAGTGGCTTGACACAAGGAATGCGACAGCTGAAACCCATGTCTTGCATACGTCTGTTCATAGTGGTTCTTGAAGCACTGACTCCAGCTGCAGTCCACTCTTTGTGAATCTCCCCCACATTTTTGAATGGGTTTTGTTTCACAATCCTCTCCAGGGTGCGGTTATCCCTATTGCTTGTACACTTTTTTCTACCACATCTTTTCCTTCCCTTCGCCTCTCTATTAATGTGCTTGGACACAGAGCTCTGTGAACAGCCAGCCTCTTTTGCAATGACCTTTTGTGTCTTGCCCTCCTTGTGCAAGGTGTCAATGGTCGTCTTTTGGACAACTGTCAAGTCAGCAGTCTTCCCCATGATTGTGTAGCCTACAGAACTAGACTGAGAGACCATTTAAAGGCCTTTGCAGGTGTTTTGAGTTTATTAGCTGATTAGAGTGTGGCACCAGGTGTCTTCAATATTGAACCTTTTCACAATATTCTAATTTTCTGAGATACTGAATTTGTGGTTTTCATTAGTTGTCAGTTATAGTCATCAAAATTAAAAGAAATAAACATTTGAAATATATCAGTCTGTGTGTAATGAATGAATATAATATACAAGTTTCACTTTTTGAATGGAATTAGTGAAATAAATCAACTTTTTGTTGATATTCTAATTATATGACCAGCACCTGTAGTTTTACGCATGAGGTGTAGACGGTAAACACTGCCGGCATACAGCAGAACAGTGTGTGAACTTTCTGTAGATTAGACTGACTAGACTAGACCCATGCAGAGAAAGTTCAAATAAAACCTGTGTGTGTGAAAAGGGTGCGGAGGATACACAAAATGAGACACACCTTAGCATCCCTGCGTACAGGTTTGTCTTCGCCTTTGCGGCGTTTGGAGCTGCTTTTACTGCTGTCTTTGCTGCTGGGTACAGAGGTGGAGGACTGGCTCAGCGTCCGCTTGTGACTCGGCTTGGGCGTCCGCTGCAGTGTGATGGAGGGAGAGGGAGCGGAATCTTTCTCTTGAGGACGCTTAGATGACCTGGTGAAAAGAAGAAGGAACATTATTTAACTTAGCCGTGGTCTATATATCTTTAAGTCAATGGACCTTTTTCATGTCATAGTTGGGTAAACTTCTATAGCGGTAAATGGGAGACTACCACAAATATATTTTTTGTATTCTCATTTGCTCAAATAGCAAAAGAATAACTCAACGATAGTGTCTTCACAACTTTCAACAAAATAAATAGAGAGTCTGATGACGGCAGTCAAAAGCGAGAATGATGTCAAATGTACCGTGACTTCCATAGACGTTGTTTATGAAACACCCTCGCATTAACGTTAACAATTTTTTGGTAAATAATACAAAGTATAGTGTTATAAACGTACATACATTTTTTAAAAGATGAAAATATAAAAAAACTTTGGAGGATTTACGATACTAATGACCGTTGGAACGCGTCATCACAGGCTTGTGAAAAAGGTCCATTCGGACGGCACTAAAAATCAAGGCCCAAACAACCCTAAAAGGAAAACTCCAGGTTTTGCAGTTCCTGCAGAAACCTTGAAAAACAAAGCTAATGTGGCGATTACCTTGATCGTTTCATTTTCACAAATATTAAGAATGCAAACAAAACAAACTTACTCTTTACTGCTTGATTTATGCGATGACTTCTCCTCCAGCTTGGACTTCTTACTGTCTGGCTTGACACCATCATCATCATTCTGAAGGAACAAAACAAAACACTGAATATTAAACCCAAAGGTTACTATTTGTGGGAAAGACACCAAATAAATGATCAGCTTCCCAGCAATGAAAAGTATACACTTATATTATCTGATTATAATCGTGATTAAATCGACATAACGGTGTCAAAACCTAGTGAATTACATTTGCTAAAGCATCGTTCTAACTTAAACGAAAGCTCATAAGTGACATTACGAAATGCTTTATGTAGACTCTCACCAGGTTTTGGATCAAATCAATCATGCCACCCACCTTGTGTTTCCTCTTGGGCTTGCTGGCCCCCTTTTCTCCAGACTGCTTCTGGAAGTCCTTTACTTCCATGGGAGAGTCCCGCTCCACTTTCACCTCTGCGTCCTTGAAAAGCCTCCCGGGCACTCTGGACAGCAGGTTGAGGTCTATCTGAACTAGGAGTCTGGGCGGCAGCCTCTCTTCTGGGTCGCTCAGTGGTGAAAGCATGGGTGAGAACAGCACAGACGGGTTTTCCACGTATTGCTCTCTCGGTGTCTGCGAAGAAGAAGGCACACTTTCGTTGCCCTCAGAGTCCGAAGACGATGAGTCTGATTCCACAAACTCACGGGACTTCTGCTGCGTCTTGCCGGGCGTTTTGCTCTTGCGTTTGTCAGGCGCAGGGCGAGGGGAAGAGGTTTTGGGCTCCTTTTTGATGTTGGGTTTGCGGGGCCCCTTGTTGGCCGCACGGGCCCTGTGTGAAGGGATCTCTGGCGACGGCTCGGTCTCCACTTTCAGCCCGCCCTTGGGCTCTTCCACCACAGGCGGCTTCTCAGAGTTCTTGGGCTGCTTTTTGCCCACCACCCGCCGTCCGATCTGACTTCCGCCCTCTCTCTGGGCGGGGGACTTCTGACGGCCTTGGCTGCCCTCTGAGCCCTTCTGGGTGGGCCGCAAGTCTCGTCCGGTGGCGGGGGTCGGGTCTTTGGAACCCGGGCCGCTATAGTTCCTACTCGAGCCGGTCTCCCGTCCCTCTTTTTTGTACTTGGTTGGTGTTGTGCTGGTGTTCTCCACCGGAGACGCAGGGGATGACTTGTTGACTTTCTTGAACCAGTTGTCCAGCTGCCATTTGTTAGCTGTGGGCTGTTCACGCTGTGCGAAACACACATGAAAATAAATTAAATATATACATTTCTATATCACATATACAATGCATGTATGAGATAAACACTTACTATAAAGCAACATGAATATTTAATCTAAAATGAATATATAATCTAATCTATTATTTATTATTCTATACCTTCTATTGTTATTATTATTATTATTATAAAAATGTCTTAAGTTGTAAGTGTAGACTTTGGGGCTCATGTTTAGCATTTTAGTCCTTTTTAATGGAGAAAAGTAATGTGTTTTTTGCAGTGTAAGCAAAATCCTCATGTTAGCATTATATTGGTAAAATATTTAGCAACTCGATTCAAGTTTCAAGTCAGATATTTATTTTTGTTTTAAGCATAAATGGACATAGTTTTGATGGTTTTCCGTTAATCACGTGATGAGCTCATTTGCATGTGCGTGAGAAGGAGCGTGGCTGTGCAGGTGAGTCACCTCAGGTGAGGCGGCGCGAGGCGGTTCATTGGTCTCGCTGTCTGTAGAGCTGCTCTCGCTCTCGCTGTCAGAACCGGAGCTGCTCTCCGAGCCGCTGTGACTGCTGGTGTCTTCTCGCTCGGCAGCCTCGCTGTTATTACTGTTGTTACTGCGATTTCACACACACACAAATCAGTTAAACATCATCTCCTGATAAATTAAATTAAGGCAAAACGTCTGCTAAATGTAAACGACAGGTGCCAGCTTGAAGTGAAATCAAGCCTGCGGAGGCTTTTGCGATAGCCATCAGATTTGCCTACAACCACTGGATGTCCTCACAGCATAGCTGGCAATAGAACTCAAAGCAGGCTCGTGCAATATCATGTGGATGCCCAAGAATGTACAACATGCAAAACTGGCAACCCTCTAGATTAGAATTAAATGTCCTGTTTGATCATGCGAGAACGTTCTGTGACCTGCCCAAATCCCTGTGGGACTCATCATACAGAACACTGTGAACCATGATATCTGAATAGCAAATGTACACTTCAACGGAATGTGAAATGTGAGGCTTTAGCTTGGGAGGGTGCGTCACCTTGCTGAGGTGTTTCTGGAAGCGGCTTTGGCTGGATCTTCTCCATCGCTGTCTTCACTGCTGCTGAGCTTCAGGTCTTCGTGCAGCGTGCTGAGGTAAAAGACAACAGGACATCAATTCAACCGAAACTCTTGAGACACCTTTCGACCATTTTCATTTTCTACAAAAGGTGCTTTCTGATGTAAACGCTACACAAACTTTATGAGCAGATCAGCAATGAAAACTTTCGGCTTGTTAAAAGAAAATCTAATATGTGAACTCATATTATTCCATTAACATACTGATCGACAGGTTAATGGTATTTAATACTGGGCCTTAATTGTTTAAATAGATCAAACAGCATAAACAGAATTAGCTGTAGGCCTTCTCGACACCGGACTCACTTGGACTGTTCACCGTCGCATGGCTTAGATGTGTGACTGGTGGATGCGCTCTTCCCTGAGATTTTCTCTGAAAAAAAAAAGAAACGTTTTTAGTCATCAAGCGACTCAAAAGGAAATAAGGAAGTGACATCACAATAGGAAATTTACAACTTACTGTGAGCCCCAAAAGACAGGTGTTGGGCATCCTACAATAAAGAGAGAAAACTATTACAATTAAAAAGTGTAAGTGCATGTACATATGTACTATATAATCTTTCTTAAAGGCAACTGTATATTTACACACAGTTTCAAAGCAAATGCATCAAACAATGTATTTGGAAACTTTCTGGGTATTAAACGTAATGGAACATGTTTATAGATATACATAAATAAATAAGCTGAGTTAAGCAAGACTCATTGTGTCTATAATATACTCGAGTTCATTTTTACATCATTTTGGCAGATACTCTGCTGTGACTACAGAAACCCTCTGATGTCTGACCTTGGAGGTGGAAAAGGGAAACTTTGAAGGTTCTGTCTTGCAGGGGGTGTGAATGGCTGTTAGTGGAGGAGGCCAGACCTGAGTCATTTCCTGATGGGGAAACATGTACATCAATGAGCTTTGGTCTCATTAAAATGAGAAATGCCTAGTAAACTGTTGAAGATACTTTAAAAAGATGAAATCCGGGGATACTACAGTTCTTTGATTATCATAAGAACCAGCTCTACTGATCTGGAGTTTTTGGAGTTTGTTAAAGGGACAGTTCACTCAAAATGAGCTCACCTTCAAAATCTCATCCACACAGCTTGCATCTCCTCCCATTGAACCCTGAAAGAGTATAAAAGAATGAACATTGTTACTCTATTGCAGCATGCAGATCTTTTAACATGCATGAATGGAATGAAGTGAGCTCTGATGGACAGACCTCTCGTCGCCTTGGAATTATAAGGTTCTGCATTCTGAGCAGTTTTAAGATAATGAGCTTTAAAGTTTTTGCATTCCATTTGACGCTGTAGTAAATAAAACCCATTTGTTTTCTAAAAAGTCCCAAAATGTACACAACATTAAGAAAAAAACATCACGCTACGTAAATACGTTTTCACAGAATGACAATATGTGAAAAACTAAATGGTGACAAAAATGTGTAGTTAATCCATTTAATTCCAAGGCGACGCTCTTCTGTGCTTTAACAGTGCTTACACACTATAAACTGAACAAAATTATTTTGGTGAAACCCTATGTGGACTTAGGCCCGGTTTCATAGACAAGGCTTAGCCTAAGCCAGAAGTATGCCTTAGTTAACTTAGTCTATTTAGGTCGCTTTTATTAAATGATGTGCATCTCGAGACAACACAATGGCACTGGCATATTTTAAGATATGCCAGGGCAAGTCATTTTCAGTTGAGACAGCTCAAAATTAATTTTAGTCTGGGACTGGTCTTAAGCCTTGTCTATGAAACCAGGATATAATTATTTTATTCTGGTTTGAATTAGCTTTTACTTAAATATTTTAGTTGTTATGTTCATTTTAGTGTAATAACTAGCACTTACATTATGTGCTTTTGTCATTGTATTATTTTTCATATTGCTATTTGGGTTTCAATTTTGGTTTAGCCTAGTTTTTATTTATTTCCAGTTAAATTGATAGTTCAAATGACAATTCTGTCATCATTTACTCACCCTCTTGTCAATTCAAACCTTTATGACTTTCTATCTTCTGCAGCACACAAGATATTTTGAAGAACGTTGGTAACCGAACAGCACTGGCCCCCATTCACTTCTATTGTATGGACACAAAACCAATGCAAGTGAATGGGGGCCAGTTAACAACATTTTTCAAAATATCTTCTTTCGTGTTCTGCGAAAGAAAGTAATAGAGGTTTGAAATGACAAGAGGGCAAGTAAATTATGACAGAATTTTTATTTTGGGGTGAAGTATTAGGGATGCACTGATACCGATACCAGTATCGGGCCCGATACCAAGCTCATGTACTCATACTTGTACTCATATAGATACACAGATACCAAAGACCGATACCTCATGTGACATGCCTGGCAGAACGGACTGAAATTTGTGCTTTGAAAGTTTGTGACAACCACATAAAATCGCATTTTTTCATAATGTGCTCCGAGGCAGAGTTATTAGTTTCAGTGTGTTGTGCTTGGAAAATTGCCACCTCACCAAAAAATACAGGTACAGGCATCGGCGAGTACCAGAAAAAAATATTGGTACTCGTCTTTAAAAAATGGTCTCTGTGCATCCCTATGAAGTATCACTTTAATAACTTCAGTTCCCCATCCTAAACTAAGTGAAAATGAGAAGCGTTCCCTTAGTCATTTCATTTTTCTTAAGTTTATCAAACGATATTTCGATAAATTGTACATAACTTTGGGACAAATTTATAAAACACAAGGTTTAACAATTTTTTCCCTTCTTTTACACATTTTGGAATAAGAGTATCTATCCTTCACCTCAAACCTCACCATGACAACGTGAAGCAAATTTATGCTCAACAGGTGTCATAAGCTATACATGAGCCTAGTTTGATAAACACGCTTAACAGATTGCCGATAACGTGTATATTTTCCAAGTATAGTAAACTTCAAAGGAAAATGTAATTCCTCATGATAAAACTTCTTTATAGTCAAAAGCAGCAAAATCTTACATCTACGGGCTGTGTTGGAATCTTCAACTTGGTGAGAGAAGCCTTGCCGTTGGGCTTCATTTCTCCTACCGAGCTACTGTGTGATTGACTGCCGTAAGACTCTGAGGAAGTCTTGGGCTCAGCGGTCTCCTGACCGTCCATGGGCCGCACATAGGCGGTGGGTTTCTGAATCATAGAGCTGGGCTTAATGATTGAGGGCGGGAAAGCCTGGCTGGAATGTTGCCCGCTGGAAAAAGAATGCATCCTTGAGGGTGAGTCCCAGTTGGCTTCCCGGTCTCTCGGAGACTTGCGGTAACGCTCCTTGTGATCGGCCGCCAGCGAGCGCGAGTGGCTGCCGGAGCTCACGGAGCTCTTTGCCGGACTGGAGGTGGAGTGGGACTTGTGCTCGGAGCTGTGCTTGCTGGACTTCTTACTTCCACCGCTGTGGTCTCGCTCGTGGCGCTGACCGCTACGCTGGCTACCGCCGTGCCCGCCTTGCAAGGACGAGCGTTTCTGCGAGGAGGAGGATGTTGAGGAGGAAGAACACGATGAGGAAGAGGAGGACGAAGCTCCGGGTGCCGGGCCGACGGGATTCCATTTGCTGTTCTGGCTCTGGGAACCACCGCGCTGGTCGCTGTACTGAGCAGACTTCTCTTCAGAAGAACTATTGGAGGCTTTGGGAATGAGTTTGGACAATGGGGGTTCGCCGATGGTTTCCTTCATTTCGTCGTAGTTTCCAAGCATGCTCTGGATGCGACTTGCAAGTTTATCTTCCTTGGACTGTTGGGAAAAAAGAAATAGGGTGAGAAAGACTTGAGATATGCCAGAGAATATGAACAAAACTGTTGGCGAATGCTCTTTAACTTGGACTTAATGGCCATGTTTTTGAGAACAAATGAATAACTTTAAAATATATATATATAGGCAAGCATATATAGGCTTCTTTTATTACAATTTTTTATTTATCACCAATCCATTAAACAAGTAAACTAATGAACAAACAAACAAGTAAAACTATGTCTCAAGTCTCTTTCAACTGTTCAACATCTTTCTTGCAATCTATTTCAATGCATACATAAATATGGTCGGAATGTCAGTTATCAGCATAGTATCTAGAAAACATCATCGCAGCTTCTAGACATTTGAAGATGTTGGCATTTCCCCTATTTGTTATCTGATCCATCAAACAATTCAAAAGAATCCCAAAGACAATGTTGAATCATGTGACCAACATTACCTGTCCTTCAGCTGATCTGTCCAGAATGTTCACGACAAGCATACTGCAGCAGTTTATTACAGGAAATATTTTCCTTGCACAACCGCCATCAAAACTTTCATCCAAAATAAACAAGTCATGTACTGGGTTGTAGCCTGACCCGAGGAAATGTCAACCAGGGGTTTTCCAGTTAGCAAACACATCCCATAGGGTAAATGAAAAAAAAAAAGAGTAGCTAGCACAGCAGCTGCCCGTACTGGATGCATGTCTTACATCCTATGACAGATTCACTATCAACACTAACCTCTGAGCAAAGCTTGTTAACAGTGAAGATTATGCTATAGGACAGTGTAATCTTCTTTACTGTAAAGTGTGCCTACAAAGTCGTTTCTTACTCATTTCAAATCAACCTTAATATGCATTAATAAGCATCTTTACAAAGGCCATTTAAAGAACCCATGTCCATAAATAACCTATTATCCACCACAAGACTGTAATGTATATAAATATGACACAGTACTTATTTCCGACACAGTTTACACCTGGCAAAGCAAACCATGCAAAATGTGTGACTAGAAAATGTCTTCCTGGAACGGGATAGCTAAGAACTTACCATTTGTTTAGGAAGGAAGTACTAGACCACTAACCATTGCTACAACACCAAATGTTCCAGATCAGCCAGAAACACACTCATGTACTTACCCCAAACGCCTCACCATAACCCAATCGGTTTAAATTTCCTTTCAAATAAAACTCCTCATTGACTAATATGGTACTGTCCGTTTTTTTGAAAGATGGTACATTGGCATTACAATGTTTATGGACATGTATAATGGTAGCTAGGGATGTAACGATTCACCGTGAGCCAGTTGAAAATCTATTATAATATGTGACGATTCAAGTAGGTTGAGATGTTAAATGAAGTGCAATACATGTTTTAAACAGCAGTGGCCACCGTGTTTACTGCAAACTTGGTAAATGTGGATCTGCTGATATTTCGTAAGAAATGTAAGCACAAACAATGTCTTTGTTTATTTTAAAGACATTTATGTATTATTCACTTTTTATTTGATTTGGAATTTGTTTTAAAATTGCAATTTAGTTTGACAAAATTATTTATAAAATATTTTTATATAATTATTATTATTTTTTTTTTACAAAGAAATGTGCAGCATTTGAGACATAATAAAAAGGCAGTTGTTCTTTTCTAACTCATTTGGTAAAAAAAAGTGAAATTGTATTGTGAGATCAGTATCGTGAAGCGCATCGCGAGCTGAGTGAATTGTTACATCCTTAATGGTAGCACTAGGGCTGGGTATCATTACTACCTCAATACACCGTGTCATGATGCCATTCATTTCAATACATCACAATATCAATTGTATCACTCTAAATGCGCAAGAGATGGCAGCTCTGACAGCAAGGTCGAGTTTGGGGTTATTTTGCTTTTTTATGATGTAAATGAAGGCATCATAAATACACAAGTATTAACACAAGGGTCTAAATAGATGCAAAAAATTTTAATATATCAATAAATTAAGGTAGTGCAATCATGTAAATAGCATGTTGCACTAATGGTCATTCAGTATATTAGAGTTTAGAAAGTGCCACTGTATTACCATCTGATACCATGGTACAGCCACAGTATTTTTTGCATAGGGGATCTTTGCCAAAGAGATGAAAGGTTAGTAAAGCATAATGGCAGACTGTAATAAAAAACTGAGAAAAAAAAACACCCAAGACAAAACGAAGTCTAAAGGGCAAATAAATGAAGAAACGAAATGAACTTACAACTTTAATAGGTTCAGGGAAGAGGGGGGAGTTAGCTGGGAAGACCTCTCCTCCCTGAGGGATTTCCTGATTTCTCCTTTCCCTTTCTTTCATACGGAGCACATTCCGGTCTTCACGGTTCATGTTGCTACCAACAGAGACAAAGTCACTAAGCATTGAGGGTGAAAATAGCTTTCTAAAAAAACTTTATCTACATTTAAATCAAGATACAATTGGCACTTTCCATAAATAAGGTCAAATAAAAAATAAAAAAAGAAAGCCATTATATTTCTGCCTTTAACAAATAAGTTAAATAAGATGTTCAACCATACAGTATTTAAATATTCATATTTAAAATATGAGAAAAAAATAAAAATGCATGTCAGAACGGGATGCTTAAGCTGTCAATTCTAGCTAGTTTGGTACGAATTTGCAGTTATTGATGGACTTAGATTTCCAACAAATGAAGAAAAGATCAAATAAGATGAGATAAAATAACTATTTGACAATTTAACAGTGTTGTGGAAACAGGGTTAACTTGGTGGAGTGAGACAGATACTATATTATAATTTGTGTAAAAATTAAAAAGCAATGTCATTAGGGCACAATTTAAAGATGGAGGGACAAAGACATTTCATAAAACTTGATAGTTTAGTAGTAGATAGTGATAGTTCACCCAAAAAAGAAAATTCTGTCATCATTTCCTCCCCCTCTTGTCATTTCAAACCTGTATGACTTTCTTTCGCTGAACATGAAAGAAGATATTTTAAAGAATGCTGTTAACTTGCCTCCATTTACATTAGTTTTGTGTCCATACAATAGAAGTGAATGGGGGCCAGTGCTGTTAGGTTACCAACTTTCTTCAAAATATCTTCTGAGTTCTGAGGAAGAAAGAGATTTTGAACTGACCAAAGGGTGAGTAAATGATGACATTTATTTTTGGGTGAACTATCACTTAAATGAAACAAATGAATAAAACTGCTAACTTGATGTTAGATAATAGTTTATCCAACACATTTACAAGTTCTTAAAAAAATAAAAAACTGAAGTATGCTTCAAAGTTAAAGGGACACCAAAAACACCATATTCGTGGAATGTGCCAGTTACACATCTTAACAACATGTTAAAATAAATAAACTAAAGTGATTTCATTGTTCCCATTTAGAAAAAAAGGCTTTCTTCGCAAAATAAGACAAGCACTTTGTCTCATCAAGCATATTGCACAAACTTTAAATCACAAACAAGATAATTATCTGCCCTTAAATTACAAAGATTAGCTGAATAAAATCATGACAATAGCTAAAGGAGGTATTATGTGTTAATTATGGGTTGGGTATTATGGGCTCTATCCCGGGAAAAGGGAATCCGGAATACAGGCATAAAATGGAATTTGCTGTATAACACGGAATGGCACGGAATCTGGCAAATGTATTACTTCTTAACCAGAAATTAGCGCTGAACAGATAACAAAATGCAAATTGTGCTATAAATAACGTTCGAATTTTTCAGATGCGGTTTAAATAATCTACTTGTATTGTGTGTCTGTATTATAAGTGATTCGGTTGCATGTACCATAGACACAAGAAATACTAGACCGCGCATTGGATGCTTTGGTCAGCTGCTGCGAAACGTCAACGGTGCGGCCATATTGGTCGAGGCAAGAGTAACATGTAAACAAATGCAAGTAAACGGGGGAGCTGCGCTTTTTCGGCATTAAAAGCACAATAACGTTTACATTTCTTAACACATGTCAATGGTTTAGGATATATGTGTAGCACAAATACATCGCGTCTCTAGATACTCAGGATCTCAATATTTAGACTTAGAAAAATTAACAGTCGGTAACTGGAGCCGAAACATACCTGTACTCCACATAAGTTGTAAAGTATTGAAATCGGTTGAGAAATTGTGTTTTATCCAGAAAAACCACAGCACCGCCATTCACTTGCATGTGTTTGTAGTTGAAGGTTGCCACCCCAAATATGGCAGCGCGTTGATGTACGATCCAGCAGCCATCGAGTGGTCTAGTTATTACTTATGTCTATGGCGTGCACTGCACGCGTAATATTCGTGTGGAGCTTTCAACTGCATTGAAGCTACTGTCAAACAACCTTTGCGGTGACCCGTCAAAATAAAAGTCTGGTCAACTTGACTAAGTAATAGCACACCCACATTTTACCACACTATCCCCCTTGATTTTTTTATAATTCGACCACTGAGTATATTATTTATTTAGTAAATGGAAGTTAATGTGCAAGTAAAATTATAAAAATAGTACTTGCTTTTAAAAATAGTGCTTAAATCGAAGTAGTCCTGAAAACAAAAGAAAATGTACTGGTAGGGATGGGCATGTTTGATCATATTTCATTTCGAGTACTGGACAGGTTTGAAAAACGAGTTCTCGATTAATTGGAGACAGGGCATAAGAAGGGGCAGGGCGTATCCCTCATGGTGACAATACATTTATGTTGATAAAACCACGACAAGATTGAATTTTAATAATCTAACAGTGTTGATTCAATTATTTACTCAGAGTACATTTTTTTGAAAATACAGTAAACATTTAAAAGAAATATCTGCCCTGTCGCATTTCTGTCTGTCAGTATCTGACGGTAAAGTCTCTTTTATGCTCGTCTGATAGTAGTGGTCTCACCCGACATTTTTTGTCTAAATATACTGGTGCGGAGCAGGGCGAGCGTTTTTAATCCATTCTTATGAACTTGAGCGCACGTTCACGTGGCACTCGCGGAGCAGAAGAATGCTCGCTTTGCTCCGGATCGAAAATGCTCGCCCTGCGCCGCAAGCGGCGCGAATACAACACTAGAACCCATTGTAAACAGAAATTCTGTGCCCACTGTTTGCAGCGCGAAGAGCCGCAACAAACGCATTGTTCGGTTGCCTTTTGCATCATACCGCTCACGTGCAGTGTGGACAGACGGAGTGTAAGATGATAACGAATCAAACTTGTAGTAGATTTGTATGTAGCTTGGCACTGCACATTTTGCACTTGACTGTATTTTCGTAAAGTTTACCAAAGTGAAACCAGGCATCGCTGCACGCTTTCAACACGCTTCTGTGCTCTGGACTTGACTCTGGACCGCAAACTCTCGCAACACAACCAATCAAATCTCTACCACCCGAAATCCCAGCATAGCCTAACCAATTTAGAAAGAAAGAAAATTTTATTTTAAAAATGTATTTATAGACCCAAATGATCATCGTTTTCATCATCGATCGCCACAGTCACGTCCGAGTACTCGTGCCCATCTCTATGTACTGGTAAGATTGTTTATTTATACCGGTAAATACATTATAACCCATTTTTATATATTTTTTTCCCTGTATGGTTCAAAGTATCCAAACAAAATGTATAGTATAGTATAATGCAATGTAAATCGCTTTGGATAAAAGCATCTGCCAAATGCATAAATGTAAATGTATCCACTGTAGGTTTTTAAAATAGTTTATAAGTGAACACTATAGTTTACTCAAGTATTTTTTCACGTAGGCAAATATATTACTTACTATTGTACAGTAAAAACAGAAAACACGGAATCCAGAAAAATAAAATTGGAAAAAGGAATTTGGGAAAAAAAATGTTTTTCATATGTCCCTTGTATCTCTGTCATTGTCAAACACATTCAGGGATATCCACAGAAATATGGACCAAAGAGTTTATAAAATTACCAAGACAAAGAAAATACTTATGTTACTTGTTTCTGTGCAGCATGCAGTTATGTCTTTTAGTCTGTTCATTTCTAACTGACCTGGCATTCCTTAATATTTATTTTATTGTCACTTATGTATTGGATCTCCCTATGATATATATGCTTCATTGTTTCTAATCCTCTAAAAGTCACAGAGAACTGTCTATCCAAATCTCACTAGCCAATGTTAGTCAAGCGTTGTTAAGTCCCACCCATATTGAGCAGTTTGTCCCAGAAAATGCAAAATTGTGAAGCTTAAATGAAAAATCCAGCAGCAAATTTATAAGCCATTACTTACTGAAAGGAAACAAACAAACAAACAAACAAAAAAAAGTGTTAAATCTTTGCCATTGAATTTATTGTTTTTATTTTCAGGGTGTTTTTTGCTCAATGTACAGGTTTTTTTGTTCGTTTCTTGAAAGCAAGCATTTATTTCTATCGTCACAAAAATACTTCCATAATCAGCAGCGCAACAGTTAAATTTTGAAAATAAAGCAATAGAACAGCAAACAAAAAAGCAAACAGTAAGAGGAACAGCAAGGGCAAGTGTAAAACAAATGTCTTTTGACTAAGACTAAAATAGAAAAAAGTAAATGAAAGCATGTGAAAAATGGTGAACAACCATTGGCTAGTGGGTGAACACCCATAACAAAAACAAAAAAAACAGTGCTTAAAGCTAACTGCACTAAGCCCTCACAATAACCTTACACTTATTTTTACGCCAGTTAACTAATCACAGATTTAAAACACAAAAACATTTACTATTAGACTATTAAATCCATCCAAAAACTTAAAGATTTGTTGTTCAGGTAAGATTGCTTGTATCACTGATTAAATCAGCAGACAGAGTAAATGTGAGGGTTAGAAAGGCATGTCGGGGGAGGTTGTGATCGCCTAACCTTCATTTCAAGGGAAAAACTAGTCACATCTAGAATCCTGTTACAGTGAAAAAAAATTGTGTTTTTTATGTTTTTATTTTTTTTATTTCAGTCAGACTACAAGGATACGTGTCATTATTCTATTACCCATTGTGTTATGTAAACGTGGACAGACGGACACAGAATGTAACTTGACCAAGCAAAAACAATGGATTATAACTGCGCCTGTAGATATACAGATTGTGATAATGAGAAAACCATATGAATGTGCTAACGGAAGAACTTGCGCAAGACAAAGGCACTTAAATTAGCATTGTAACGTGTAGTCGCTTGATACACAAACACTATACTAAGCCAAAATCCAATTAGTGGCATCTCATTCAAATAATCAATGGTATTTACTGATGAACTGGTTGGCACACCCAAACCCTTTCTACCACACTGCTCATTGAGAGAGTGTGAACATCACGGTCACTGAAACCTGTGTGAGCCCCCAGTCTTTCTAAAGGCCCTACAGAAGATTCAAGATTGCTTTGTAAATACAGGTACTTTGGTGAACAGCAAAAGCGAGTCTTCTTTGACGTATTTTTGAATTAATACCAACCAAAAATGCAACATTGCAAGTACAAAAATGAATTGATTCTTGTTAAGTATAGTGTGTTAATAATAACAGATATTCTAAATGTATAAAGTATATGCCTGTAGCTCAACTGGAGGAGTACTGCACGACCAACACAAATGGGAATCCCAGGAAACTAATGAATGGATATTACTGTAATGTTTAGCTCGCGATTCACACCATTGATTCATCAAATGATCAATTTATATAAACGTAAATGAAATGGTATAATAGTGTAATTGAAAACTATCATAATTTCTTCTCTTTAATGCCATTTCAAACATGTATAAATGTTTTTCTTTTACACAGCACATCTCACTCACCCTTTTGCATATTCAAACCTAATGTGACGCTCAAAAACCAATGGCACAACACCAAACCTGGGAGGCCATTTGGACTAGCCATACTTTAAGTGAATGAGTGAAACTGAAAAAAAAAAAATAATAATACATAATTTCTAAATCCATTGGATCTTAAAGTCATATGGGTATGGAACTACATCAGGGTAAGTAAATCACGCAGATTTTTACTTTTAATAAACAAACGAAACAACGGCTAGTAAAATCAACTTTTAAAAAAGTCACCGGACATCTACAAGTGTTTGTGGATTGTATATTCCATGATGTAAACATATGTTAAAACAAAGGGGAAGATGTTTATTCCAGCAGGTCTGTATGAAAGTGCGGTTGGGCCAATGATTGGAAAGTGCCAGTCAGCACAATATGGTGCGAATAAATGCCTTTTGCATTTTTTGATTCAATATGATCAAAGTAAATCTCCAAGTGTGTTTAATACATTTAATTCTCTGCTACCAATTTTTTACATATTATATAAATCACTGCACTAAAGACTCAAATTAATTTCATTAACTTCTCTTTTAGGATAAACCACTTCAGAAAAGCTTCATCAAACATCACTCTTTTAGGTTGCTTCACGACAGCAACATTAACTAGATTATTATTATTTGCTAGGCCTGTCTAGAACCTTCTAATTCGTTGGCATAGATCCTACACAAAGATGTGAAGAGTGCTGTGAAGTGAAACTTACTGAATTACAATGATGTAAAACGAATCAAACTAAAACAGGATGTGGATTACTGAGAGAAGGCCTAAAACTTTCCTGTTACTACTAAAGGAGTTACTCACTGAAAACATGGCTGGTGCTATGGCTTACCCTGACTGAGAGGCCATGGCCTCAACCAATGAACCATTGGAAGAGGATTGACAGAAAATCCCAGACAACTCGATGGTGCTTTTCAGCTACAGGTCCTTCTTGTTTAGTACTGTCCACTTTGATGCGGTTTCTTGATCGACAGCTTTCACACTTCAATCGTCGCTGCTGTATTTCCTGGGAGTTGAGATAATTCTGACTTAGGGGCGGCTACAGTCTGTCTGCGGAGCAAACCATTGACCTACAGGGAGGAGGTACAATTTTAATCTCCATGGGACAGGACAAAATAGATAGATGATATTCCTTAAAATAATAAAGTATGGAATATCAGTTGCTTTGTAACCATTGTGCTGCTCAACAGCTTAACTGTTTCCATTATGCAAACAAAAAATGATAACATAATGGACTAAACAAAATACTTCAAATGTTTAATAAAGTCTATGCTGAAATAAAGATGTTAGATTTTAAGATTTTATTTATGTTACATTCACACAAATTGATCTGAACATTCTTTAAGAGCAGCTCATCTTAGTAAAACTCCCCCTCTGTGTCTTGTGAAGTATGGTGCGGTCCACCACTGCCCTTATAAGGAGATGTTATTTTATGCTAGTCAGCCACTCCTCTCCCTTATCCTCTGACTCAGAGCAGAGTCCAACCAATCAGCTGCCGCCTCTCAGTAAACACATGCCCTCCCCCACTTGGGCTGAAGCCAACACAATCAGCGTAAATTTCCTTAAAGGGCTAGATCCAGTTTTTCAGGTCCAGGGGGAAAGCGTGTCAAAGGGGTTTGCGCAGGCAGAAGTACCCGTGAGGGCAATGAGGCAATTAGTTGCAATATGGGAATCACCTAAAACAATTTTCACTAAACAGCAAGGTAAAAAACAGAGATGGAAGACTCTGGGAGGGAGAGTTAAATGAATGTTTTATGTCATGTAAATCTTTGTCCTTGCCTTTGAATTTATAATGTACTCTCATGTAAGCTTCTCAAAGTGAATTCAAAAGCACACTAACAAATCACGATATAAATACTACATACTACTCCCTCAGCTTTTAGTCTTAATTTCAAACAATGTGTACCTAAACTTGGCTCACACTTAAACTGTCACTTGGCAGACGCTCAGCCAAATTAGGCAGATTTTAATATGGACAGATTGCGTTAGATGCTCTTGTACTCAAAATCCATCACATTTTTGTATAATGTTTTATTCTTTAAAACATAACATAAAAACTGTATGTGGAGGTATAACTAAAGCTGTTCACTAAAAACAAAGCTGCAGCTATTTTTTACACATTATGAATTTTTACTGTGGTGCCAAGTAACCTGGAAGGACCTAACAGCAGCTAAGCAAAGGGCCTTTGCACTCTGTTTTAAGTTAACAACCTGTGAAGATTAATACAATTTTCAAGAGACATCAGTTAAAAGTGCATTTTTATGTAGATAAGCTATATTGTCCCCCACAAATCACAGTGCTAGTTCAAGAAAGCCAGGCTTAATGTATAGTTTTCTCTCAAACTTATCTGGTCTATTGGATATTTAAAGGAGACATCAGATGAAAACCCCACTTTTTCTGTGTTTAAGTGCTATAATCAGGTCCCAGGTGCATCTAGCAACCCAGAAAAATAAGAACCCAGTAAGTTTGTTTTGGTGTGCCTTTCCCTGCAAGCATGCAAGAAATCGAGCAGTTCAGATTTCGCTCCGATTGTGACGTCCAAAGCGGATTTTATTACAATGTTACCGCCCTTATTCTACACATTTCCGCGCTCCGCCATAGTTGTTTTCACAAGCAACAGCGGTGTACGTGACGCCATGGCTAAAGTTCGTGGACAACATGCAATGTAGTCGCTGCACAGAGTCCAAACCTAGGAAGAGACAGGAGTGGATTTATTTTATTTTTAGTGGAAATCCATCAGAAACCATAAGTAAAAACCTGCTTGTTTGCGCGAATCCATCAGAAACCATAAGTAAAAACCTGCTTGTTTGCGCGAATCCATCAGAAACCATAAGTAAAAACCTGCTTGTTTGCGCGAATCAATTCAAACCGGAGTGCTTTTTCAACCTGAGACAGTACAAGCAGGATTAGCCTCAAAGTTGTTCCTCAAGAGGAATCGAGACCGACTGAACGAGACAAAACTGCCGATGTAAGTAATATTTATCGACAGTCTCAATTGATGTACATGTACCGTATATATAGGAGGATAACGTTAGCATATGACAGCAAAGGGAGCTAAGTCAGTCACGGGCTAGATAGAACATTCAAAGCCAGTGTTAAACTTACTGTATATAAGTGCAGATGGACACTTGGAGTTTAGCTGTATGAATGTTAATACATTATGTGCGTTAATATGTTTAGCTGCGACAAGCTGTTTGTTTTGCTAATGAACAGGGGCGAACACTGGGGTTCGTTTCGTTTTAAACGTCTCAAATCATTCGTGCTTAAGCTGAAAAATCTGTCACAAAAAACTAGCTCTCACGTTGCGTGTGTAACATTATAACTTGTCAATGACAAGCGCTAAAATCCATGTAATTCCGCTGACCATGTAAATCTGCAGTGGACTCCGTGGATTTTAGGTAAGCATACACGCACAACGCAAGCACATTAGGATGCGCTGTTTGCTGCGACATATTTTTTTGTCTCCGGACGAATGATTAGAGACATTTAAGACGAAACGAAACCCAGAGGAATTCAGGAAATATCATTTAGCTAAACCATTGCCATGGCAGTACTAAACGTGTGTTGTGTTGACACGCCAGACAGAAGGGGGGTGGGGTTCGCTGTAACTCACTATCAGTTAAAGAGACATGCACCAAAATGGGTTGCTGTGAGCATAGCTGTTTTTGACGAGGCAAGAAGGGTTTTGTTTACACAGCCATTGAGTGTTTTTAAGCAAAATATGTTCCAGACATTTCATGAAGACCCTAATAAATCATACCAACTTGTTGAAAGTGCTCGTCTGAGGAGACCTTTAAGATTAGTTTTGCGTGAACCGGCTCGAAATGATTCACTTGGTGCATCATGACAATTATCTCTCAGGACTGTGTGCTCAGGGTGTGTACTCGCGTCACGTACACAAACAAGCAACCCCAGAAGTTAAACTTTACATCATCAAACGGCTGTGACTTTCTGCAAAATCCTAAAATAAACAACTGTAATCCCAGAGAACACTAATGTTTAATCTAACAATCTATAACGGCAGTTTATGAATTTTTTTAAACTCAAGTTCAAAAGTGAGGGCTTGTATGCGATCCAAAAAATGATATCATTGACAAAAACGCAGATGCCCTTAAGCAAACAAATAAATATCTTGGAAAACAAGACAGTTACCCGTGTACCTATTATGACCTCATCTGACCTGATTGACTGCTGAAGTCGTAAACAACATTAGCTGGTCCCCAAATAAAATACAATTAACTTGTAGAATGTACGGTCTGATTCCTTGCCTTAATAAAAGCCTGCTAAGTTCACACTGCATTTTACAAAGGGAAAGACAAAACATTGCCAAGCATCACTCACGTTTTTTCTAATCATAACGCAGACAGGGGAAACCGTTAACTGAAGCCACAGACCACAACAAAAACAGGAAGCATTGCAGATCCTCAAGACCTTTAAATGTTATTATACAGATGCCATATTTTGCTCAACAAAGTCTTCAACAGTACACCTTGTGTGACTGGCTTATCACTGACTATCGCTAGAACAACACGAACTGTGCTTTCGAACAGTGCCTTTCTGAGCACGTTTTCCATGTACTGTGCAGGAGCCACAGAGTGTGTGCGTGAGTGTATTTTCGTTACATAAGTGGCTGAAAGCCTGTCCTAGCTCAAGACTTAAGCCTGTGCCATACATACTGTATATCTATGCCATCAGCTTGGAGGTATGCATGAGCTGCCCTAAAACCTCTGTGATCAACAAAAGTTTACAACACTAACACGTTTTGACCATCAGGATTATCTTCACAAACTAACATGTGTGAATCTGGAAGCCTAAATACAAATCACCAACTCTTTTAAATGTTATTAAACATGTTTTCTCATAAGGAAGTACTTTGTGAATGAATCTATGTTCACGTTTCATGGGAATTGAGACCACGATGGATCATTTTTCAGATTTTTCAAGACGTGTATGCACCATTTTTTGTCGTAGAACAAACTGTGTAATATTTGGAGCATAGACAACAGCAAAGACCCCCAAAAAACAAAAACCCAGCTTCGGGACAAGGGAACCGGACGTGCTAAAATGCTAACTTGTTCCTGAGTTTAGCGTACAAACATAGCATGACTGGAGCACCAGGAGCAAGTGTAAGCGTCCAGTAAGCTATTTTTAAACCAACTTTGTGTTATAAATCACAGTTTGTAAATCACAGCATATATTACTTCAGATTTATTGGTCATATGTAAAATGTAATGTAAGTGCATTGCGGGATACACAAGCCTGTGCTGTACACTTTAAATTTGAACATAGTACTTCATTGGGGTATCCCCTCCATACTACACACAGTATACACTATTATGCTGTAGAAACAGTGTGCTACAAAAGCAATGATCCGGTCTTAAAATGGCCTCCAAACACTAGGACAGTGCTGCTCAATGGTTAGGCAAATTCATTCTGAAGTTTAAAGTCGAGTTTAACCAGAAAAACATACAGCTAAATGATGTTTTAGAAAATCCTGTACACAGCCTTCATTGTGACTGTTTTTATAGGCAAACGATTTCTGAAGTGCACAGAAATGAAAAGAGATACAAAACATGGTACAATTATAAAAATACTGCCAACAGTACTGATTCACAAGTAGCTTTGTTTTAGTCTCCCTCCTCTAGTTTCTTTTGTACCAAACTAATCCATGGCAGTTAACTCAATTATATTTTATGTGTCAAAACAGCTGTAAGTGGTGAGGATCTAGTTAAACGGATGTTATCGGTAAGAGCTGATTCACAGAGCTACTGCCATTTTGACCGTGTTTACATATTGTCAAGATGGTAGACGCCAGCATAACTTCAGCCGAGACTGAAACATTGTTACATTTTGTACGCGAACGTCACAATCACGAAATGTAACACGATGCGGGAGTCAAAAGTTCAAAGTTTAAACATTCAGTACATTGCTACGAATTTACTGATCGCGACTAAATGCAGCAAGCAAAATTTAAACGTAAACTTAAAGTAATCAAATGCATTGACCTATAAGAGGTAAAAGACATTTTAGAAATAAACAAATAAATAAATCAAATGCTAAAGAGCTAGTTATACCGTTATAACACGGGTCCTGACAAGCCTGATCCTTTTAGCTTTAAAACCTAGAACTGGTCACGAAAAATGTCGTAACGAAATGAGTTTAAAATCGATAGTAAAATAATAAATCGTGCGTTATTTAAAATGGATAGTTTAGCTTTGCCTGATCGATGGCCTGTGGGTATGTTCATCACTGGACAGCTCGCATGTTACACACACTTACACAGAGAGGACCATTTACTCTCATCTTAGATCATTTATTAATGCGACAAACTATAACACGCGTTACTTTGTCTGTAACCTTGATTTATTTAAATTCTCACACCGTGTGTTGTGCCACCACTTACCTCTTGGCTTCTCTTAGGCCCAGAGCATTCTAGCTATGGAAAGCCTTTCCCTTTGTCTCTGTCCGCTTCCACACTGATCGGCTGTAGCGTCCCAATAAATGTGTCACCGACAGACATGAGACAATGAAAATCTTGAAAAGAGTCAACTCGTTTAAGTGAGCCATACCGCAGAGGGTCGCTTGGCAGTCATGGTTCTGTCTGACAGATTTTCCCAACAGATCACGACAATTTTACTCTATCATCGCGGATCTGGGTGGCTGATTTCGGCTTCGTAAACTAACCTGATCACGTGACGACAGTGAGGGCCGTGTCTCAAATCCGCAGGGCCCCTGCGCAGTGTTCAGCACCCCCTACCTGACAAAATGGATCTATCGCAACTTTATTAAACGCAGACGACAACCCTTGAAACGCTCATATGTTATGTTGTTAAGACAACGTTGGCTAAATAAACATTACAAATAAAAAAATCATGTTATTTTATGTTAAAAAAAAAGGACAGTATTAAACAAACAAACTCACTCAATCATACTAAAAGTCTAGAACAGTGGTCACCAACCCTGCTCCTGGAGATCGACCGCCCTGAAGATTTCAGCTCCAACCCCAATCAAACACACCTGAACTATCTAATCAAGGTGTTCATGTTTGCTTGATAATTACAGACAGGTGTGCAGAAGCAGGGTTGGAGCTGCAGTCTGCAGGACGCTCGATCTCCAGGAACAGGGTTGGTGACCACTGTTCTAGAATGTCAGTTTGCTGTAGAGATGGGCAGATGAAGCCTTGTGAAGCTTTTTCCTGATTGTACCAAAAATGATTAAAAGCCTCAAAGACAGACACTACCAGTGACATCTAGTGGTCAGCTGCAATTATAGAAGCCACTTTCTAATGATTCACATCTTGTTGATTCCAGTTAACACAAAAGCAATACCAGCTGTATCTTCAGTCTGAGAATCATTGTCCACACATGAAAGCGTTACAACGTTTTGAAATGTCACTTTACTAGTAAAATGTTTAAAATATGTTGCAATACGCAATTCAGTGGATACCTCTTATGGTAGAACGGATTATAAGGACATCCCTGGATTTAGATTTTCTGATTTGCATTAAGAGCATTTTCGTCTCCTTATAATGAATGAAGGCACGGCAAAGATTTGAATCAGTCACATCGCTTCAGGTGTTTAATTGTGACGTATGAAGCCTCAAACGTCATCGGTCACGTGATCACATACATTGATACAAGCTTCTACACAGTTTCGAACCAGTCTGCTTCAATAGAGTAAAACAGGCTTCGAAGCCTTAGTGTCAAACGTCCCATCTCTAGTTTGCTGTGTTAAAATAAAATGTTTCTATTCTTCTTACTAGTAAAAAATAAAAGTGGTAATAATAATTCGTTACATTTATATAGCGCTTTTCTGGACACTCAAAGCACTTTACATAGAAGGGGATCTCCTCAACAACCACCAATGTGCAGCATCCACCTGGATGATGCGACGGCAGCCATATTGCGCCAGAACGCATAAATAGAACCTTATTGTTGATAACATAATTGGCAAAAAAATATATATTTGGTCACCGATGATGGCCATTGTGTATGGTTTATGTATCAGAATTTTTTAATGGCTATTGTTCTTTATGAAGGAATGTAAACCTAAAGCAAACTTGTTCATTTTAATTACAGTCTACCATATTTACATCTCACAGAAGGACACATTTCTACCTTAAAAATGTTTTATTTCAGTAGACAATTGTTTTTAAAACACATTGCCCAACCTGTTTGTGCAACACAACTCATACATAGTATCTGTCCCTTAAAAATGCACTGAAAAGCAAAAAGATCAACTTCAGTATAATATAAATCAGTAGTGTCAAGTCTTTCTTCGGGAGATCTACCTTTCTGCAGAGTATAGATCCAACTTCAAAAGCACATCTGAACCAGACAATCAAATCTAGAAATAATTTGTAAATTCCAATAAGGAGTGTTATTCTCTTTTTAGAAAGGCAGCTCTCCAGGAACAGGACTGAGCATCTCTGATTTCAAGAAAAGGTGATAGAAAGGAATAAAGAAAATGTCACCAGCTGCATACACTCTGGGAAAATATCAAATGTTGGGCAAAATAAAAAGAAATAAGATAAAACTGAAACACACAATAACATGCCTGGGATGTGTGTGAATTTACATTTCTACAAAAACAGGATATTTGTCTCAATCCCTCTATATTCATTTATCACTTTCCCTTATAAAAAGGCAAAGGAAAGAGGCTACAGAGTCCATATTCTTGTGCATGAACGAAGATGCTAGAGAAAGATTCAAAACTTTGCAGGAGCTTTTGTTGGAGTAACTTGACCAGTATGTTCTATATGTGAATTCTGTTTAAATTAGATGAATTTGTCGTTTATTTCTTCTTCTTTCTTTTTTTTGGCGGGCCTTGGTCAGAACTGCTTGAGGAATCTGAATCAGAAGTTGAGGAAGATGAGGATGAAGATGGGCTGGAACTGTCCTCACTGTCACTGCTGCTGTCTTCAGATGAGGATGAGGAGCTGGACGAATCACTGCTGTCTGACGAAGAGTCACTGGAAGAGCTTGAAGAGTCATTACTGCTACTGTCAGAACTGGAGGACCGTAATGAAAACAGTACAGAAGTGTACAGGTTGAAGCTTTGCACATGTGCTGTATGTTGTTGTTTGCAGAGCCTAATTACATTCTTTTCAAAGCTGAGCTGTAGTTTAGACTCCAAATCCAATTATGCAACATGCATAGAGAGTTTTTAATATACAGGTGCTGGTCATATAATTAGAATTTCATCAAAAAGTTGATTTATTTCACTAATTCCATTCAAAAAGTGAAACTTGTATATTATATTCATTCATTACACACAGACTGATTTCAAATGTTTATTTCTTTTAATTTGATGATTATAACTGACAACTAATGAAAATCCCAAATTCAGTATCTCAGAAAATTAGAATATTACTTAAAACCAATACAAAGAAAGGATTTTTAGAAATCTTGGCCAACTGAAAAGTATGAACATGAAAAGTATGAGCATGTACAGCACTCAATACTTAGTTGGGGCTCCTTTTGCCTGAATTACTGCAGCAATGCGGCGTGGCATGGAGTCGATCAGTCTGTGGCACTGCTCAGGTGTTATGAGAGCCCAGGTTGCTCTGATAGTGGCCTTCAGCTCTTCTGCATTGTTGGGTCTGGCATATCGCATCTTCCTCTTCACAATACCCCATAGATTTTCTATGGGGTTAAGGTCAGGCGAGTTTGCTGGCCAATTAAGAACAGGGATACCATGGTCCTTAAACCAGGTACTGGTAGCTTTGGCACTGTGTGCAGGTGCCAAGTCCTGTTGGAAAATGAAATCTGCATCTCCATAAAGTTGGTCAGCAGCAGGAAGCATGAAGTGCTCTAAAACTTCCTGGTATACGGCTGTGTTGACCTTGGACCTCAGAAAACACAGTGGACCAACACCAGCAGATGACATGGCACCCCAAACCATCACTGACTGTGGAAACTTTACACTGGACCTCAAGCAACGTGGATTCTGTGCCTCTCCTCTCTTCCTCCAGACTCTGGGACCCTGATTTCCAAAGGAAATGCAAAATTCACTTTCATCAGAGAACATAACTTTGGACCACTCAGCAGCAGTCCAGTCCTTTTTGTCTTTAGCCCAGGCGAGACGCTTCTGATGCTTCCTGCTGCTGACCAACTTTATGGAGATGCAGATTTCATTTTCCAGCAGGACTCGGCACCTGCACACAGTGCCAAAGCTAACAGTACCAGGCCAGGCCAGCAAACTCGCCTGACCTTTACCCCATAGAAAATCTATGGGGTATTGTGAAGAGGAAGATGCGATATGCCAGACCCAACAATGCTATGTGTTATGGGCTCTCATAACACCTGAGCAGTGCCACAGACTGATCGACTCCATGCCACGCCGCATTGCTGCAGTAATTCAGGCAAGATTTCTAAAAATCCTTTCTTTGTATTGGTCTTAAGTAATATTCTAATTTTCTGAGATACTGAATTTGGGATTTTCATTAGTTGTCAGTTATAATCATCAAATTAAAAGAAATAAACATTTGAAATATATCAGTCTGTGTATAATGAATGAATATAATATACAAGTTTCACTTTTTGAATGGAATTAGTGAAATAAATCAACTTTTTGATGATATTCTAATTTATGACCAGCACCTGCATGTGGTTGTACACACACTGCCGACAAACATTTACGTTCAAACGTAAAAAAAGGGTAATTTTCCATAATAGGTTCCCTTTAATAATATATCTGAATAAAGAGCAAACAGATACATTTTCAAAAATTAGACCTCACTTTTGGCCACCGCTATACATTTTTAGTAATGTTTTATGCCGTTTTATGGAATGCATTTTAGTCGAAAAACAACTTCCGTGGTGTTTTTAAACACAAAGCCCTAAAAGTTATTTTATTCACATTTTATTGCAGTTAAACATATTCTTATAGCCCTCATTTTTTTACCCGATCAAGAGGTTTCCATGAGATGCATTTAGCATAACGTAATGTTTAATTCCAATTAGAAATATTCATATCGAATAAATATAATACTATACCATAAGAAAGTTAAAGACTCACCTTTTCTTCTTTGTCTTTTTGTCACTTACTGGCAATATTCTAGGTCTTAAGAAAATATACAGAACATTTAAAATAGAATAGACACGAGTAAAGTGACTGAGCCATTTCAGTAATTACCAAGATTAATAACAGAAAATACAACAATAATAATTATAATCAAAGAACAAAGCTAAATCGTGACCTGACAAGACAAATCTGGGTTTTAGAAAATGGTATAGATGCCGTTAACTGCATTTTATTTGTTTGTCATTAGATGTCGCTATTTGTATAAATCCTATTTGTTTTACAACAATACAACTGAAACGATTAGTTACCAATACACGACTGCCCCCCTAAAATGTAATCATGAAATAATAAAATAGATTATTATTATTGAGAGTATAACCCAACGTAATTAAGTACAATTTATTAAAAAGATTAAAGATTAAGTGTCAAATGAATGAATTATATAAGCCCCCATTTATGTAACGTTACAGGAGGATTTTGTCTTACCCATTTTCATCTGCAGCTTTGTTCTCGTTCTCTTTCAGTTTCTTTTTTAACTCTGTTGTCCTGGATGGTCGATAAAGGTACTTTCTTTTCCCTGTGCATTCGTAAGACCAATGTCCATATTCCAGACATTTCTGACAACGAACATGTTGTTTGTTTGCCTCTCTGTAAAATTAACGAGAAATAACACCGTCAATTGCCAGTAAAATAAGACAAACACAACACGGATACGAGACTGATTTAAAACGCTTATGCGTTGTATGCGGACGACTTGAGCAAATTAAATTTAAACAACAAACTTAAAGAAAACGACTAACAATATAACATTGCCATAGAAACCCTATCCATATAATCTACACTTAACTCCAATATCGTATATTATGTGGAAAAACTTACGCTTGTCTACGAGCAATCAATCTATGCATGGGCGTCGCCATTTTGGATCTTTCTTCTTTTTGTCTATTGGTCATCTACATCTTATGAGTACTACTGCCACCTACTGTACGTTCTAAGAACAGCATAATGAGGCATGAATGCTTTTAGGATGCAACGCATTAAAACTCATTCAGTTAGTAGATTCAGCTTCAGCTCCTCCTTTTATTTTCAAATAAGTAAATCGTATTTAATAGAATGAAACGATCCCCTAAGTGTACTATGGTACCACGCTGAGGGTGGGAGGTGGTTAATGCACCATTGTTGGCATAGATAAAAGTTAGTTCATGTATACATAAAATAACATGTTTAATTAATCAACGTGTTTGATTTATTTAACCACACTGCACACAGAATCAAGTGGAAACAGAGCTGCACTTTTTAATCTCATGTCCAAACTATACACACATCAGAGAAACATTCTTCCCCCAGTTTAAAAACTTCCACAAAGACCAGTTTCAACAAAAGGGCAAGATTTCATAGATACTGGGAGAAAACTCAAGAAGCTCAAACCTAGCTGCAAGATATGTCAAGTCCTGCCACGACAAAAGAACAACCAGCACAACACAACAAAACAAAACAAAACAAAACACTGACACAACACACACAAACGGACACTATGACAGGATCCTTTCACCCTCACTAAGAACTTTCACCAATACTTTGCTCTTTTCTGTTTATATTGATATGTATATATAGATACTTTTACTTTATTTTTATCTTCATCTGTATTTGTGCAGAATGTTTATATTTATTTTTTTCTGTGATTTGGCAATGTAAACATTTGTTTTATCATGCCAATAAAGCTTCTTTGAATCTTAAATCTATTTATTTATGTCCCACTGTCATTTATTGGATAAATGTTATCGTCATGCTTGCGTCAAACCTAGAAAGCTCCAGAGCGATCTAGAATTTTTCAACTCTCGCGATAAAACACTGGACTTTAGCGTGAACTTCTCACCCGAGTGGGATTCATGACATGTAGCAGTCAGCCGGTATGCATGCATTACCTCAGTCAATAGACAGCCAAGAACTATGAATTTGCGTTAAACCCAGATTTTATGAATAAAAAGGTCTGACCGTGTCTCTTAGCGACTGTTATATTTCAGGACATAAACACACTCCATACTAGTATTCCGCATCGCAGGCTGGTTATAATTGTAATTTATAGTGAAGATGTCAGTGGTGGGATTTGATGTCGGCTTTCAGAGCTGTTATGTTGCTGTTGCTCGGGCCGGTGGAATAGAAACCGCAGCGAACGAATACAGCGACCGATGTACACCGTAAGTCGAACATTTCTTTCTGTTTAAACGGAGTTTTGGTGATTCATTTATGTTCTGTATTTTCACACTGTATACATTTCTGGTTTGTTGTAAAACTGGCCTGTCACAATTGTGCCAAACGTGTCTTGAGCGTAAATCCAGCAAGTTTTTCCTTTATTTTAAGTCTTTCGTTATGTTATTAACTATTTGCTCTAAATACTGCAACGGAAGAATAGGTGAGGTATACATTGTCCACTGTAAATTGCACTTACTGTAAATTAGATGGAAATAATTACACCTCTAGTATTTTAGTTATCTATTCGTGTAGAATTGATCGTTATAATAAAGTGTAAAGTATATACGAAGCACTTTATATCTTATATGTTGAATGAGATCGTGCTGTGGTTGGTTAGTTAGCCAAATGCTACAGCGCGTGGCTCGTGCTGCTGCCGTGACGTCATACCGGTGGCGCGCAGGAACATTCTAGCATACTGACGCGCGCCGAGAACTTGACTTATAATGTTTAGCAAAACGAAAGTTCATTAGTGGTTTGGTTATTGTATTACAGATATCTATTGTGTTTTTTTATTGATTTTAATGTTTCGTATAATCCCCTTTGTTTGACAAATCTAGTTTGCTTATTTGGCCATGTAACGGGATGGTGATGATGTCCTGACATACTGTTTATCTAATTTCTAATAATAAATAAATGGCCAGGTGCTTTTGGGAAATCTGCACAACATTAAATGAGTTTTTATGTTTCCTTTTTGTATTTTTAAGAAACGATTCAGCTGATCATAACATGCCCAGTTTCCAGTCAATTAAATGTGTTTGTGAAACTGCATGTATAGTAAATATACAATGATTAGGGTGAGATGGGATTTTATAGCATATGAACTACCCAGGTAAACAATTATTCAAAGAATATTTATTTTACAGCAAACGCAAATACTAAGCCCCCCCGTGGTCGATCATTTTATCCCTTAAAACTAATGGTGGACCATCAAAATGTCATATTTAAACGTTCCCATGAAAATAATTTTCCTGCCTTAAAATAGCTTGAATGTAACTCTACACCTAGCTTCATTAAGTATATTCTTTTAAATTTTATTTATATAGCGGTTTTCACAATTTTCATTGTTGCAAAGCAGCTTTACATACATCATAATTAAAAAAGGGGAAAAAAGATAGTATGTGGTATTAAGATACATGGTATTATTGCAAGTTTTCTTTATGCAATGTACACTGATGAAACTTAACTGAAATAAATGCTATGTTGTATTATTATTCACGCAGATATATGAATATGCAAATTTGCTCCGCCTCCGCTCAATCGCACTATGCCGTCCCACACGCTGCTAAAACTGAAAGTGAAACTGAGAGGTGACACAGGCAGTGCACTGATATTTAGAATCTAAACGCCAACTTTGCATATTTATGCCTCAAACAGCTGATCCACAGGAGTCAAATGAGTTGATGTGATTGGTTACAGTTTTATGACGTCATTTACCGGAGCAGTTTCAAACCACATTTTTTAAACTGTCTTTGGTAAACTGCAGTTTTATGGAGAAAATACTCAGCAATGGTTTAAAATAATAAATTTGCACATGGTTTGCCTTAAACCATATTGAAACACCACATAAACTTATAAACAACATTAAAAACTTGATTTTAACCACAGGGGGTCTTTAAGGAATGCTTAGGTTATTGTCTTATTTTAACACTTGATAGTAGCCATTAATTAATTCATTTGACTGTATATATGACATACGATTACGACTATAAAGAGCAAGACTGTTGATAGCTGACTGACATTTAAGCATTTACATTTAATTCCAATATTTTTACAATAAACATGATAAAAGAAGATATAAAAGGCTTATGTTGTCTAAAAAAGTGGGCATGTATAATATAAATAATGTATAATCTAATATCAGTCAAAAGCTATTCTAAATCGAAGTACATTACAAAAAAGTGCTGAATGAAGGGTTTTATATTCGGGTATGAAGAAGGAATGTAATAATAATGGATAACAGTATGTAACTGAAGAGCTACGAGTGTCTAATGATATGTACTTTTCAGGTCATTTGTATCTTTTGGGCCTCGTAATCGTTCGATAGGAGCAGCCGCTAAGAGCCAGGTGAACTGTTTATGTATTATTTTTTAAAGCATGCAGTACACGTTTTGCATCAGGTAGTGATGGATGGGAGTTGATACAAAAAAAACCCTGATCTGCTTTTACAACAAGGTGGTCACAAACTGCAAGAACACTGTGCAGGGATTCAAGCGTTTCCATGGCAGGGCGTTCAGTGACCCGTACGTCCAATCAGCAAAGTCCAGTCTGGTCTATGATCTCGCAAAGATGCCCTCGGGGACCACTGGCATCAAAGTAAACCTCATAACAAATGAAATAACTGATAATGTTTGTGTTAGCGTTTACATTTTCAGATGTTGCTATATGACAACGCTGTGTTCTGTCTTTTTACACAGGTCATGTATATGGAGGAGGAGAGGGTGTTCAGCATAGAGCAGGTCACTGCTATGCTGCTGACCAAACTTAAGGAAACCGCCGAGGCTGCTCTCAAAAAACCTGTGGCAGACTGTGTCATTTCTGTAGGCATTTTTGAGTTACTTGCTCAGTCACTCCCATTGCGTTGTTAAAGTTTAACATCATTAACTTTATTTCCATAATGCTGCATGTTCCTTTTTCTAATGTTTGGCAGTTGCGCTTGTCATTTGTAATGGATATGAAAGTCAGACAGGTTCAGGTAGATTTGGTTTTCTTGTCTAATTTTGCAGGTTCCCAGTTTCTACACTGATGCTGAGAGAAGATCAGTCATAGATGCTGCACAGATCGCAGGTCTTAACTGCCTGAGACTCATGAATGACACTACATCAGGTGAGCTACATCTACATATTCATGCCTGAATCCACAAACTTTAATTTTATTTCTAGGATACTTTAAGAATGATCAAATTAAGGAATCATAATACAGTTAACTCTTTAGTGTTGTGGTTTAATGTTCATTTTAGTTGCACTGGCTTATGGGATTTACAAGCAGGACCTGCCTGCTCCTGAAGAGAAGCCCAGAATCGTAGTGTTTGTGGATGTTGGCCATGCTACTTACCAAGTCTCCGTGTGTGCCTTTAACAAGGGGAAATTGAAAGTAAGGATATTTTTTATATACCCTTATGTACCAACAATTTAGCGCGTTCATCCCTAATAGCTTTGTTTGACTGGTTTGTGCAGGTTCTGGGTACTGCATTTGATCCCGAGCTGGGTGGTAAAGACTTCGATGACGTGTTGGTCAATTACTTTGTTGAGGAGTTTGCCCACAAGTACAAGCTGGATGTGCGCTCAAAGCCTCGCGCTTTGGTGCGACTCTGCCAAGAGTGCGAGAAGCTGAAGAAGCTTATGAGCGCCAACTCCTCTGACTTGCCGCTCAACATCGAATGCTTCATGAATGACATCGATGTTACCAGCACACTCAACAGGTTGGTAACCACAGGCAACGGCACTAACAAGTGTGCCAGCCGCTAAATCGGGCACTGGGAATCAACTGTGTTAAGTAGAAGCCGAGGTTGTGTGTGTTCATCCTTTGCACATGCATTATGATGTAAGCAGGTTCATTCATAAAAATACCAACGGCTAAAAATATCTCCATGACTCTTGTTTCCAGAACCAAGTTTGAGGAGCTCTGCGCAGGACTGCTGGCCAAGGTGGAGGGTCCTCTGCACAGCGTCATGGAACAGATCAGTGAGTATTAACGCATCGCACCATTTTCACCCTTGCCATGTTGCGCTTTTGGACATTTTCTGCTTTGTTGGATAAGAAAGGAAAGCATCTTTCATCACATTAGCCAGCATTACATGTACATTTTTTTGTGTTTTTGTGCTAAACATTATTATCCAAAACAAATTATGATTTTTTAATTAAAAGAAAATCTTCTTTAACTCTAGGATGCTTTGGATGACTTTTTATGGTATCTTTTTATGGTATTACTTTTTTAATGTAGTTTAGTATAGATTTATAATATATGATTTGTTTCTCATGTTGGGTTTCCGTCAAGCTTGTTTATGCACCAAGTGGATCAAAACTTGTTTTTTTCCTATTTTAAGAGCTAAAGAAGGACGACATCTATGCAGTGGAGATTATAGGTGGTGCCTCCAGGATTCCAGCCATTAAAGAGAAAATCAGCAAATTCTTTGGGAAGGAGCTGAACACAACGCTCAATGCAGATGAGGCCGTGGCCAGAGGATGTGCACTGCAGGTCAGTGCTTCAGTCATTTCGTCGGCTGTGCTGTCACTCATTCCTTCATTATTGCCCGAGTGTGTATGCACCACTTGACACTCTAAAATAAGCGAGGCTGATTTGAAGCTGTTGTAAAAATATGAAAGCCTTGAGATGGACAAGCTATCTATTCCTGCAGAGGAATGTTTATTCATTCATTTCAGTAACATAAAACACAAATGGATTAGTACGGTGTTTGAAACAGCCCATTGGGAACACACATATNACACACGCTCAGTGAGAGCACACATTTAGGATAAAGGAGAGAGAAGCACAGGTCAAATATAACAAATAATAAATTCCTATATGCAATATTAATTAAGTAAAACTTTAAGATTCTAAATTCTATTCCTGCAGAGGAATGTTTATTCATTCATTTCAGTAACATAAAACACAAATGGATTAGTACGGTGTTTGAAACAGCCCATTGGGAACACACATATGTTGAAGGTGGTCAGCTCACAATGTTTGGGAAAAGAGCTAAGATATTTCATATTGTCTTGGAGCCTTGATCATTCTTCAGTTTGACTTTATTGTTTGCTTTATCATCTCTCAGATGATGAATATTGAACCGAATCCTGTTTAATCAACGTGTTTCCCAATAGAAATATACTCACTGTTTGTTATTCCTCAGTGTGCTATTCTGTCACCCTCCTTTAAAGTGCGTGAGTTCTCCATCACGGATGTGGTTCCCTACCCCGTCTCTCTAAGATGGACTTCAGCGGCTGACGAAGGCATTGGGTTTGTTAGGTGTTTATGACCCTGTACTGTCATATCTCTGTCAGTTTCAGCATTCTTTTAATGGTCACGTTCTCTCTTCCACTGCAGCGATTGTGAAGTATTCCCAAAGAACCATGCAGCACCTTTCTCTAAAGTATTGACTTTCTACCGGAAGGAGCCCTTCACTTTGGAAGCCTACTACAGCAATCCAAAACACTTGCCGTATCCTGACCCAACAATAGGTATTATACCCCTTGTTGTGCTCAACTAGATTTTATTGGAGTGCTGCTAGATTTACAGCATGACAAAAAAAAAAACACGTTTTCTGTAGCTCACTCGGTAGTGTTAGCAGCACAAAGGTCATGGGATCATGTCAGTCACTGTAATTCTTCACCCACAGGCCAGTTTAACATCCAAAAGGTTGTGCCTCAGCAATCAGGTGAGAGCAGCAAGGTGAAGGTCAAGGTTCGTGTCGATGTGCACGGGGTCTTCAGTGTGTCCAGCGCTTCTCTTGTGGAGGTCATCAAATCGGGTGAAGGAGAAGAACCTATGGAGACAGACACCCCAGCAAAGGAGGACGAGGTAAAGAGATGCGTGAATAGTTACTAAGGCTTCAGCACGCCCTTCATTACAGTCTGGCTTACTGTATGTTTGACATGTCCACACTAGCACATGGGTGTGTGTTTGACACACATGATGTCACGGAGGTACTTGAGGCAGTATGTGTTGCCATTGTGATTTAATGGTTTTTAAAACTTCTTATACATTTTGTATCTTGATACTGGTTGTAAGATGAGTTTAGTTTTGTTCACCTTGCGTATAAACTGCCTTTACTCCGGTAGGGACGTAAACCATTAGATTTAGACCATTGCTGCCGGCTATTAAAATATAATATAGATGCGTCAAAAATAAATAAGTCTTAACAAAGGATCAGGTTGACAGAAAAGTTGGATTACTCTCAGTGAACAAGCAGTTCGGTGAAATATGGACTAATGTTAATATGTCATGGACTAACAAAAACAGAGGCGTTTGTCTGAACTGCTTGAACTTGTGTGTTGATGTTTGTATGTATTTGTCACTATGGTTAGTATACCGCAGTTTGCTTTGGCTAAGAATTTCTGTAGCTCTTTGATCCAAGTTATTAATAAACGTGGACATTCGTCATATTTGCTCCTCAAAGAACAAGATGCAAGTGGATCAAGATGTACAGAAGAATCAAAGTGATGATCAGAAAGAAAATGCTGACAAGAGATCAGAAACTGAGGAGATGGAGGTGTGTGAATTTACCCACTTACACACCGATTTCAGTTACATAATGACAAATATTCCAAGTATTTATATTAGATGCCATTAACTACTAGTGCAAAACTAGTAGTAACATTTTTGTAGCTTTAAAAAATCTGTGTGTTATTAAACTCTTAATGCGTTTTTCTTATACAGTATATGAGCAGTATGTATTTAAATGCACCTAACATATAGCGTGACCAGTGTTTCAATCTGCCTGTTATGCAACACCATTCAAAACGCATGGTTCAGAATTTTGCCTCCACAAAAGCATCAAGTTATTTGTCGTTTAAAGTCAAATGGAAAATTCACAGTGACCTCAATTTTAGACCTCAGCAGAAGATAACAAACAGGATAAGAAGAACGATCAGCCTCCGCAAGCCAAGAAAGCCAAAGTCAAGACAAAGTCGGTGGAGCTTCCCATTGAGAACAGACTGCACTGGCAGCTGACCGGTGACGTGTTCAATATGTTTGTGGAGAATGAGGTACTATTAATACATATAAACAGTGATCGATTGATCAGTCTCAGAAATATACAATTATTCATGCCCTAGACTGTTAAAATGATTGGCATTTGCTAAAGCAAACATCACCAACAATATTACTCATTTCAAAGCTACCAACTCTATGAATTAAAAGACACAGTGTAACTTGCCTGGCACTCTTTGTGTTTTGGGCATGAACGATCATAAAACTTGTTAAAAAGTGGCTTTTTTGACTCAATCATGGTTTTCACCTAGCCTGTTCCAAATAGGCAGAGAAATCTTGCTGTTCTTAAACTATAGTTAAAATCATGGTAAACAACTGCAGTTAAGTAATTAAAATAAATGTTCAATAACCGCGATTCATGATGTTTTTTTCAAATCAGGTAGATTTGTTCTGGTATTGACGGGTAGATTAAACTGCATTTAGGTTACTTACTTTAAATGTTTGTATTCTACAGGGTAAGATGATAATGCAGGACAAGCTGGAGAAGGAAAGGAATGATGCCAAGAACTATGTGGAGGAATATGTTTATGAAATGAGAGACAAGCTGCACGGAGCGCTGGAGAAATTTGTTAGCGAGGCTGTAAGTGTGTGTTATTTAGCAAGGACGTGCAGCGTCGGAGAGAGTGATGTGTTTTATTGAACGAAATGTTTTTTGATTCAGGACCGAGATTCTTTCTCCTTAAAACTGGAGGATACTGAAAACTGGTTGTATGAAGAAGGAGAGGACCAACAGAAGCAAGTGTACATTGACAAACTGGCAGAACTGAAAGTAAATGTGGACACATCACTTAATCGTTTAAGTTTTGAGAAAAGTCTAAATTACAAAATGCTTAACAAATCTTATGTCGTTACAGAAACTAGGAGATCCGATTCGAAGCAGATACATTGAAGCTGATGAGCGACCGAGGGCTTTTGATGAGCTTGGAAGACAAGTCCAGCAATACATAAAGATTTTAGAGGCTTACAAGGCCAAGGTAACCTTTTTAACTCTGTACGGAAGAAAATAATAACGTTTTTTTTATTATTATTATTGTTCTCAAACAATTTGCATGAATTCTTTTTTCTTTATCTCCAACTCAGGATGAGCTGTATGATCATTTAGATGAGTTGGATGTCATGAAAGTGGAGAAGCAGGTGAATGAAGCCATGACCTGGATGAACAACAAAATGAACCTGCAGAGCAAACAGTCTCTTAGCCAGGACCCTGTGGTTCAAACTCAAGAGATCCGGGCCAAAACGAAGGTACAGCAAAAATCCAAACCATTGTAATGTTGTCTAATAAAAAAACGCATAACCCATCAGAATTCCTGTGTAGGGTTCAAGTCTTAGCGATTCTGTTTACAGTTTATGTCAGTGGCATTGTTCTTTCTATACTTTGATGCTTGACTATCCACGGGATCGCTTGGTAATTTTGTGCCTTTCATATGCTAACCTCGTCCCGTTCTTGCATTAACAGGAGCTGTACTCCTCTTGCAATCATATCATAACCAAACCCAAGCCCAAAGTGGAGCCTCCCAAGGAGGAGAAGACAGCTGAACAGAATGGCCCTGTTAACGGACAAGAGGGCTCAGAGGCCCAGACGGCCAGTCCAGAGAAGGGCCAGGCCGCCCCAGAAAACACAGAGGCCAAACTTCCTGAAATGGACATTGACTAAGTCTCTTTGGCCTTCTCCTCTTTCAACCCCAGGCTCCAGCCTCTCTTGCACATCTGTAATAACACAAACAAACTCAAAAGCATCCAAACAAAAAAAGCATCTCAACACGATTGATTTTTGTGATGCTGGCTTGCCCACTCCAGCAATTCTCTTGCTGTTGGTGGCATGTTTTCTGCTGTTTTGTGTAAACATGTAAAGACTTTTTTTCTACATTTTCCCCCTCTTTTCTTCAGCTTGGAAACGTGTTACAGGTACAGGTTGAGAACCTGGTCTCTGTTGCTTTTCAGACATCTGCAGTTTCCTGGAAGGAACTTGAGGATCTGCACAGTTCAATGGACTCGAGCTACATACTAGACACTGTTAAATGTTCCGTTATGCTGTTTGGAGATCTTATTGGCTTTGACAATTTGTTGTTTCTCGATTAACCTCACATGTTGTTGTGTTAAATCTGAAAATTCAAAATATTTTTTTTGTGAAGGAGCACTGAAAGAGAGGTTTACTAACAGCTGATGCCAGTTCCAGACACAATGGCATGAACTGCAGTATAAGTTATAAAGTAGAGTTGAGTTACTGTTATTCAGTATTTCATTGTAAAACTTGCATCATTTTGTGACTATAGGCTGTGTGTGGTCGGTATAGGCCTGGGGTTTCTGTTCTTTTCTTTTCTAATCTGCATACCCAACGTGAATGGTGGAGACTTAATTTGGTGTCCACTCCAGTCAGAAATTAAGGTAATTATAATAAACCATTCAGTTTGATATAAAGATGCAAAGGAGTTATTGCAATGTTGTTTATAATTTTATTGAAGATGTTCAGCAGATTGTGTGCTGCAGGAGTCCCTCGTAAGTGTCAGACACACAGGATGTATATACATATATACTGCTTTACTGTCAGTGTAATAATTATGGTGTCAGTTTACTGAGCTGTTAGAAATAAAGGACATCGGAGGTATTTTGACCATCAATTTTGAAGAGATGTTTTTGATAAAACAAAATGTTCAACACATTCCCTAAATACAAGAGCTCAAAAAAAGGTTTTAGTTTGAATTTATGAATGTTCAAGTATGTATTTGTGATGTTCCTTCTAGATTTTACATTATCCAATGTTTTCAAAGATTTAAGAGTACATACTGTATATAAAATGTTTATTGATTGATACTGGATTTTTAATGGCTGATGCAGATATCTCAGGCTGACACAAATGAACCATTATTTTATGCAATATTTACTCATAGCAAAAAATTATTGGTTTGATCCATTGACAAGGATGTGTCAGTTGGAACTCACACAAGCCCAGCACCTTAATGCTAAAAATCTTAAAAAGGCCAAATTTTAGAAGATTAATCATCCTGGAAGATTGATATTGACTCCGGAAAGACAAAACGCCATTCAGGTGGGTTTAGTCAAGGGTCCTTTGGTTTTCAGACCAAAGCTGAACTTTGTTGTTATTACCGAACAAACACAAATGAACTGCTCTCCTCTGAAAATAAATTATAGAGACTGTTATTGAAAAATCCATATCTGTAGATATAAAACTGAATAATGACAACACCATTCTAGCAATAACCTGCTGGGCACATTGTTTGCTACTTTTCTCTTTCCAAAGGTAAATACTGAATCTGTGTCTGTTATAGGAAAACATTCAAGACGACATATTCATAATGAAAAAATTATAAACACTCTCAGACACAAACACACACACACACACACACAGCAAAGAAGAAAATGTACACTCGTTATAACTTTTATTGACCAGGAGTGTTTCCAGAGCAGGAAATATTATTTTTACTTCATTTTGAATCACAGTTTTTAACCACCAGCATCAGAGGTAAAAGGTGAACAAAATGTACAATTGTTTCATCATATATTTAAACTTCTAAGTAGATATAATAAATACAAAGTCTTGCTCTGTATTTAACTGCTTTTATTATTTCTCCACATTGTTTTTTTCTTCTTTTATGCGCACCATTTTGTTTTTTGCACAGTTTTTTGTAATGCACTGTGGTGTCTCAATTTTGTTGATACTCCTCAAATGGTAAACAATCTCATGACCAAAAATATCCTTTAAGATGATTTAAAAAAATTCTTCATCTATACCATCTATACATAGAGCTATACAGGCATCTAATGGTTAAAACATAGCATTGCACGTTTTTTTCTTCTTTTTACTCCCACCAGAACGCACGAAAATCATTTGAATTTAAAGAATCTGGATTTAAGAGACATTTTTTGTGACCGAAAATGTGTAATATATTTATGAATAAAAAAATAAAATAAGATTTCCCGAATAAACAAGGTTCAGCTGACGGTAGGTTAACGCTGCTGTCTGGAACACCCCGCTAAAAAGTTCAAAAGAACGACTATATTGATATTCATACGTGAAATTGGTTTGGAAATCGTGATTGGTTAAGAATGACTTCCTTTCGTGAGTACCAGACTAGAGCTCCTCCCCCTGCCCGGCCTGTGTGCGGCTGCTACTGTCTGCAGTAGTTTTCTCTGCCACAGAACAAGGTTAGTGTTTAATAAGCTAATTTTCCACGGGTCGCCCTTTAGATAATCAAAACTGTTCAGAGAAACCAAAAACAGTCAGTCAGGGACTTATTAAATGTGATATGTCTTTTTTTTACTTTGTTAAGTATCTAGACCACATTGAGCTTGACAGGAGGTAGCACGCTAGCTAACGTCAGTTCAGTAACGTTACATTATGATGGTCAACGTGTTTTTTTAGTATTAGGCATAAGTAACATTTTAGACCATGGAGATAATTTCGCACTAAAGGTACCCTGATTTAGGTCTATATCATCTATTTAAGGTTTGTATTATTTATTTAAGTAGGCACAACTAACTAAAACCAGGTAAAATTGAATGTCAATAAATGCGTTAATAATAATAACGTTACTTATCAGACGTGTGTATTTTGTTTCTGCATTGGTTGGATCACGACACGTTCAGCCGCGGTGACGCTTATATTGTCAGACAACAATGTGCTTGTTTTGCGAGTTTTTGGAAAAAGAGTAAACTTTTCAGCAGCTTTTGGATTTTTCCTTTTCATTTTCTTCAAAGGGATTTAAAATGTTTTTCAATAAAGAGCACTAAGCCATTAACTAACTATCAAAAAGACAAAGTAAATTATAAACTTTGATTAAATGAATGTAGTATTTAAAACTAGCAGTGGGCAATTTATATATAAATTATATTATGATGCCATTACGATGCTCTATAGTCTATATCTCATCTGAGGCTCAGACTATTATAGTAACTAGTTTATAACTATATACTATAACTAATTTATTTGGTAAAACTGAAGTACATATTGATCACAGGAATGTACAGATGTCAGACAACCAGGAAGCACAAGAAGATGAACTGCTGGCTCTAGCAAGCATATATGATGAAGATGAATTTCGTAGGGCAGAATCAGGACGGGAGGGTGAGATCCATCTGTGTCTTGAGCTTCCTCCTGACTTCAAACTGATAGTGAAGGGTGAGATTACATCAGCGGATATTTAAACCTAGATCTAATGTTGTTTTTATGCACTTATGTTTTGTGCACATTTTTACAGGGGAGAAAACCACAGAGCATGGTATATCATTTCTACCCCCCTGGGTTCTGAGTTTTGATCTACCTGTGGACTACCCTTCATCATCAGCTCCAGTCTTTACTTTAAGCTCCAAATGGCTCACAAGAGTCAAGGTGGGTTCTTCTTAGCATTCTGAGCTATTTAAAATAATTCAGTTTTGTAGTTCTCATATCTGTGATAATGGCAATAAGATAATTTCTTCTCAATTAATTATTTTTCTTGTGTCTGAAAAGATCACAGCACTTTGCAAGAGACTGGACCAGCTTTGGGAGGAGAACCTGGGAAATGTGGTTCTTTTCACCTGGATCCAGTTCCTAAAAGAAGAGACTCTGGAATACCTTGGCATCCATTCTCCACTTGAGATCCAAAGCATTGCTGGTCAGTCTCAGGGAGAATCTGGCCAGACGCAAGCAGCAGAAAAAAGTAAACCGCAAGAATTAGACCCAAGAGCTGTTCAAGAAGTCGATCCTCGCACAGACATGCTAAACCAGCTGCTGGATTTTGATGAAGCTCAAAAGCAGAAAGTGTTCGATGGAAAGGTCTTCTGTTGTGGGATCTGCTTCTCTGAGAAGCTTGGTTCCAGCTGTTTGCTCTTTAAAGAGTGTCAGCATGTCTACTGCAAGGCCTGCATGAAGGAATACTTTGAGATCCAGATCAGAGATGGTAAAGTGCAGTGCCTTGACTGTCCTGAGCCGGAGTGTACGTCCGTAGCCACACCGACACAGGTACTTCTCATGACAACATTTTTTTTGGTGTGAGTCATGAATGACTCTTAAAGGTGTCCTGAACTGGGCTTGTTTATTGTTTTTACTGTTTTATGAGGTCTACTTATCACGTTCGCGTGGTTTTTACATTCGAAAACATCAAAATCAATAAGTAATAGGGTATTTTTTACCCGGGTTTTGAGGCCGTCTCATCAAACGCTCTGTTTTAATGGGCGTGCCGCATTGAAGACTTGGAAGTAAATGCCCACTGCTATGATGGGAATAGCAGTTTGCGTAGTAAACTTAGTTGGAGCCTTCTGTGAATTTGGTTAGACACGTAACGTAACGTTACACATTATCAGGAAACATCAAGCGATCTCTAACAAAGCAATAGTGATGCATAGTACAAATATGTTTTACTCGTATAAGATTGCTGCGCCATTCCTGTCGGATCCAATATTGACTGCACAGCACTGCTTTTTAATTTTAGTCTCTCCGCAAATTCAGCGCCTTGTTCACAAAGGAATCCATGGTGAAATGACGCAAACAAATGCTCAATGTTTCACCCACGTGAGCAGGAACGTACTTCAATTCAATTCAATTCAATTTTATTCTATTCATATAGCGCTTTTCACAATGTGCATTGTTCCAATTCCAAAGCAGCTTTACAGGAGAAAATAAGAAAAACTGAAATACATCGTGTTTATAGAACAAGCAAGATTATTCTAGTAAATAATATCTAATGAATGCAGTCTCCTGGTGGTTTATTTTGCATATTTTGCATTAATTGAATGCTTGGCTGAAAAGATGCGTCTTTAATCTAGATTTAAATTGGGGGAGTGTGTCTGACCCTTGAATAGTATCGGGAAGGCTATTCCAGAGTTTAGGTGCTACGTATGAGAAAGCTCTACCCCCTTTGGTGGATTTATGTAGTTATTCTAGGTGAGATCTTAGAGAGCGTGATGGGTTGTAGTGTGGTAGAAGCTCTGTTATGTAGGTAGAGGCTAGACCGTTTAAGGCTTTATAAGTGATTAAAAGAACTTTAAAGTCAATACGATACTTAAAAATAAACTTCAACCACGCATTCCTAATATCAGAATCCGAAGGAAGCGACTGTGTTCTTCCACAACCAGGCGCTGCACAATGTTGCATGTTTGTTGCTTGGTCGCTCTAAATAAAAATAACAGTGAAAGAAGTCCTCACTTTTGCACATATGACACGCGGCTAGCCGCTCTCGAGAGCCCTTCGCTGTGACAGGGTTGCCAGGGGTGCCAGATCTTCACAGAAAAAATAAGACAAAAACAAACCTTGAAATGCAAATTGTTTATATATTTTATAAGACCAAAAATTCTTAAAATCTGCAACAGATCATTTATTAAGACCTACGTGCCGAGACTTTTTGATCTAAGACCAAACAACAAGCATAAAAGCGCTTATTAATAACAAACATGGCAACACAGCAAAAGAGCGCTGTGTGATGGAACCTTCCGAGTATAAACACAACACAGCACATATCAGCAGTTTAGTTTAAAATGACGGACAAAGCAAATCTTTCGCCGAAAAATATGTCGCTATGGTTACCAGTTTGTCGATCATCACAAATGCGGGAGTGTGTACTATGTGTGGCTAAAGTCATTCGCGAACCAGTGAGCCGGTCTAGAGAAGTAGTCATTGATATTTTTCTGTGGAGGCGGTGTTCAACCTATCTATGACCTAGATAGGTGCATTCCAGGACCTGGCGTTCGCTGAGCCTGGTGTCAATAACAGTTGTAATTTCAGTAACAAGGGCGTTTTCAGTTCTGACACTTACAGGATGTTTGCTTGAATACGGTTCCCTCTTATACAACAAAAGCTCGGGTTAAAATTGAGGTCTTAATTCATGACCCCTTTAACACTTCAGCTCCAGATCTAGTCCTGACAGCATTATATTGCTTTGATAGGTGAAGCTTCTGGTGGGAGAAGAGGAGTTTGCCCGCTACGACCGTCTCCTCCTGCAGTCAAGTCTGGACCAGATGGCAGATGTTGTTTACTGTCCCCGCACGAGTTGTTGCACGCCTGTGATGCTGGAGCCTGAGAGCACTATGGGAATTTGCCCATCTTGTCAATATGCTTTCTGTACCCTCTGCAAGCGAAGCTATCATGGCCTCTCTCACTGCTTGGCCACTGCTGGTAAGGTAATGGTGGTATGGCATACTAGAATCTGAATTACTTCTGTTACTGTGTTTGATGTTGACATTCCTATATTAGCATCCAATTCCTTATGTAATTAATGCTATATAACATAATAGTGTGTTCCTTTGATTACCTTTTCTCTTTATATTTCGATATATATACTTTTCTGTAACAGATGAGCTTCGTGGTTTGCGGGACGAATACCTTTCTGCAAGTGACGAGGGGAAGAAGTTTCTTGAGAAGCGTTTTGGAAAACGTGTCATTCAGAGAGCAGTGGAGGAGTCCTTTAGCACAGATTGGTTGAAGGATAACTGTAAGCAATGCCCATGCTGTGGCACTCATGTACAGGTCAGCATCTTTTGCATTGAACACTCAAAATTCTAAGTCACAACAGACTCTATGCATGATCGCCTCCGCGTTTTGTCTCAGTCAGCTCAGTTACATCCGGCGCACGTAGCGTCCATAGGGAACAATTACGTTTTTCACTTCAAAATGCACCTAGGATTAAGGTCAACGACTTGAGTCAAGTTATCCAAACACCACATACATTGACAACCGAAAAGGGGAAAGGCTTCAAGCTATACGTTTCAAAGCTACATCCACAAATATGAAAAGAAATAAGTACACTTACTCGAGGCTTGATCACAGAGGCACTCAACAATGCTCAGCTGTAGTGTTGTCGGTTTTCTGAAAGTTGAACATAAAAAAAAACATGTCGTTATCGCTTTGTGACAAATGACCTCAGCGCTATGAGAGCTGAAGTGGCTTAGCTGGCTGATATTTTAGTGGATGTACGTCATGCATATAAACACAATCTGGCCAAACCAATAAAACCCAAATGGTTGTATTAATAGAAATGAGTTATCATTCACGGTGCATGATAACAGGCTGAAAATGGAACTTAAATGATATATCCAAAAGCTAATTGCGGTCAAATAGTTCAATTCAAGAGCCGAGATTAGAATGGTGTGATGCACACGTGTATCAACAGCGTTCACACATTCACATCTATTAAAAGATAAAAGATCTTTTCTGAAATATATATATTTAGAATATTATATATATAATATTTGATTGTCCAAATATTGATGCTTATGAGTGTGTTGAATAAAACTAAAACAGCCACATTAAAGTCTCACGGATGTTTTAGTCTTATGCATAGAACTGTACAAATATCTACAATAATTGTTTTCTCTCTAATGCCATTATTCTCATCTATTTTTTTAGCAATAATTTCCCACTAATTTGTATGTGACTTTCTTCAACTGAACACAATTTTTCACAAAGTTATTCTTTAAATAATATCCTCTTCTTAACTTTGTAATGCCATTACATGGGGTCGATCCATCATGAAAGTAATCCATATGACTCCAAGGGGAAACGTCTGAAAATAAAGTAATGTACACCTAGGATTTTATGAGGCAGAGTAAATTATGGAACAATTTTCATTTTTTAGTGAACCATTCCTTAAAGTGTTTGTGCCTGATATAACAAATGGGATACTTCCTCAAACATCTATATAATCAGTTGTTTACATTAAACCCGGTAACACTTAACAATAAGGAGCTATTAGTTAACATGAGTAAATGCATTAGCGAATATTACCTAACAATGAACAATTTCGTTTTTCAGCAACGAAAAACGTTTCGTTTCGTTTTTATTAATCCTTGTCAATGGTAGTTCATGTCAATACAGTTATTCATGTTAGTTCGTGGTACATTTACTAATGATAAGATTGACAACGTTTGATTTTAATAATGTTTTAGTAAATGCTGAAATTAACTTGAATTATTATTAATAAATGCTGTAGAAGTGTTGTTCATTGTTAGTTCATGTTAGCTAATGCATTAACTAACTGTTAACAAATGGCACCTTATTGCACCTTAAACCCTTATGCATCCTTTTTTCTAGTAAATACAAACAGCTGGTCAGGTCAGGAAAGTCATTCAAATTCATTGGTAAAAGTTATGGAAATTATACACTGCAGATTGAATTGCTGTTGTTGGGTTCTTTGAGTAGATTTTTAGATATAAATCCTTCATAAACTATTATGTTTAAAAGTATATGAAGTTAAAAACAGAATGGTAACAGCTATGCAGGCATTTCTGTGGTTCTTTGCACTGCAGTCTGACTGTATTTTATGCCCTTTTTCAATCTCTGTAGAAGATACACGGCTGTAACAAGATGACGTGTTCTTCCTGTCAAGGGCGTTTCTGCTGGATTTGCCTGGTATCTCTTAGTAAAGTGAACCCCTACAGCCACTTCAACAACCCCAACACACCCTGCTTTAACCAGTTAGTGCCTGCAAACACAGTCCACCATACACAGCCATTATATCGTGTTAGCGTTTCACTGTCTGGCCTGTGTTACAAATATCATTAAAAATGAGACCTTAGGAATGCTAAGGGTTTGATGTTACCCTGTATGTATAGCTTAAGCAAATATATGACCGGAGTGGCTAATACTAATATAAAATATGCCATTGACACATTTATTAAGGTTGGTATATAACAGTTTCACTCTATCATATGTCAATGTAACATAGAAATGAGTGCAGATCCTAGCACGTAAATCACATCATACAAATGATCATAGCTCGATAAATACAGCTAAAAACAAATGTCATTTAAGTATTTAAATTGGTCATATGGCGCGAACACGTGTTTTTCTGTGTCTTTGGTGTGTTATAAGTTGCCCATGCATATATTAGACGCGTACAATTGCAAAAATTAAAGTGTCGGAACAAAAGATGCATTCTATCTAAAAGCGAACGCTCACCCAGACCTGCCTGAAACGCCTCGTGTAACCACACCCCCACAAATCCACGTCAGTTCGTGGTATGAGTTGACTAAGACCGCCCAAATGTATACGCAAGTAAGGTGGGCGTACCTGTCAGTACAATTGCTTTGGAACCTGTTGTTCAGGTATTCGACCAACCACTACACACTGGTTAACTGGCCAATCATAGCACACCTCGCTTTTCAGAGCGATGAGCTTTGTTAAAAATCTGCGCGTTTCATAGAGGCGGGGCAAAGAGGAGATACAAACAAGTATTTTTTTTAACCTTAAATCGTGTATAGACATTGCATTACATCTAAAACAAACGATATTATTCGTTTTAGCCATGTCATATGACCCCTTTAAAAGATTTTAATGTATTTATTGTGTGTGTGTGTGTGTGTGTGTGTTTGTGTCATGTTTCATCAGAGATAGATGAATATGACTTCATGCAGTACGAACCTATTATCAAATAATGTGTCTTTGGCCATTAGCTCCTCACTGCAGAATGCGATGTCCAGATCCAGTCTCCTCCCATTGCATTGTGATTGGTTGACACTGGATCCAGTCTCTTTCCACTGCGTTTTGATTGGTCGACAGATTTCACGTCATACTCGTGTTGTTGCTCTACCATTTCCAAATTGAGTCGTAACTAAAGTTATTCTTTTGACGGAAACTACTTTATTTATTAACATATTTTTAATAACGTATTTTTAGATTTAGGTTTCGGGTAAAGGTCAGTTTATGGTTCTGCGTAGGACCTACCGCAGAGCCGCGTACCCTGTGCGTACCCTACGCCGTAGCCTGACGCGCACCTCTCCAAAAATGTAACAACGTGTCAACTCAACGCGGACCCTACGCGGACCGCAAGAGCTGTGATTGGTCGGTTTGGCAGCATCGTACTTCCTTCTACGCATTTCCGGCATCTTCTTCTCTGGTGTCTTCTTCCGGCAAGTTCAGAGTCCACAAAAGAACAACATGGTGAGCATCGACATCGACCAAGTTACTGAGCGTCTGATTGAAGAGGTTCGGAAATACACGCATCTGTATGACTCCTCTTCGGCGGACTATAAAGACTGTCAGATGGCGGCGAATTCTTGGAGAGAGATTTCCTCTAACGTCGGTTTGGCTTCCATTGTCGTTTGCAAACACTAGCATACACACACACAAAACATCGGCGAAGAAGAGCAAACCCATGAAAACACAAAGAGCCAACTAGCGTTTCGGCGGTGTAATTGCAGTATGACGCATACTCTCAACGCAGAACCATAAATGTTCACGACGGCGTCGTCTACGTAGGTCCTACGCAGAACCATAAACTGACCTTAAGAGTTAGGGTATTTTTAAAAACATCTTTTTTTAGGTTTAGGGTAAGGGTTGGGGTTAACAAACATTTAACTGTGATCATTACTTACAGGCTACACTAAATGATGACATTGATAAGAGCAAACGTTGGCAACCACGAGTTGCAACTTACTCTCCAAATTGCGGCTAAGGACATAAAGGGGCAGTCGTGGCCTAATGGTTAGAGAGTCGGACTCGTGACCAGAAGGTTGCCGGTTCGATTCCCAGGTTAACGACTGAGGTGCCCTTGAGCAAGGCACCTTACCCCTACTTGTTCCCCGGGCGCTGCAGTGATAGCTGCCCACTGCTCTGGGTGTACGTGTGTTCACCACTTGCTGTGCGTGTGTTCACTACTCTATGGATGGGTTAAATGCAGAGGTCACATTTCGGGTATGGGTCACCATATCTGACCGATAGGTCACTTTCACTTTTCACTTTCACTAAAGTGGGAGTAGTTGGATCTGAATCCAACCTCGCCCCCTGGATCTTGTGTTCTGCGGTGAGGACCATCTCTCTTTGGCCAGCAGTTTCCTCCCTGGTCTTTTCATTTGTATTCATGTACTACTCAAATGAAGGCATTCTGAAGAGGGTGATGCTATGATTGTTACTGATTTTTATTTTCTTTACAGATTGTTTCAGGGATTGGAAATGGAAGAAGGAGAAGCCGGTGTTTGGAGTGATGAAGATGAATAAGAAAAAGCTTAAAAGACCTGTATATCCAGTGCACTTTGTTCCTCCATACAATGACCAGATTAGACATAAACCAAATGATTAAAATCTGATCAGAGTAAACTTTAGCTTATCTAATCAATTATGTGCTTATATTTGCAATATTTCAAACTGTGCACTTCATTTCACTTTCCTTTCACAGTTCAAGCAAAAAGTTCAAGTTCAAAGTAACAATAATTTTGTTTGAAAATTAAGACAACATTTATAAAAATGTTGAACTTTAAGTATAAACTTTTAACACTTTACAGGTTTCTTATCCAGGTTTTAATGTTCAAAGTTGTAATATATCTGAAGGTTAACTACAGTTAAAACTGTTGGAAAAAATAGAATGTACATTGGACGTTCGTTTTCACTGGGTTTTAATTTAGGCTTTTATCATGATGTATTTGTTATTCATCGGGTATCCTTGTTAATCATATTCGTGCCACTACAAATGGTGGATGTTTCAAACATGTTTGGTTGACTCCACAGTAAAGTAAATGTTAAATTCTTTTGGCTTTTGAAAATAATACTTTAGAGCCTGTACGTGTGACGTAAAGAATCTTTGTCAAACTGCAGACTGAAGCGTGAAGCTCCTCCCACTGTGTTGTTTTGTAGCGACGAGGCGCGCTCTGTCATAGCTTTACCTTTGACACACAGGTGAAGATACCCAGAGCAAGGTAAACTCTTCAGATGATAATGTCCTAATGCTCGATTTTAGCCTACATCGATTACTGAAAGAACGAACTAGATATCATTCACGTAAATGTGGATTCTGACGTAACTATGCGTCTTGTTACGTGCACTTGTAGCATCTTCGAGCTCAGGAGCTCTGTTCATTTTTTCGCATTCTAAAAAATGACATGCCATGTAGTTTATAACTGACTACAAAAAGCTTAAGACGCGTTTTTTGAGTGTCTGTATGTGTAATTAAAATTAGAATTTCAGATTTGACAACTTTGAGACAGTTGCGTGGGCTCGTGCAGCCCCTCCCACCTGTTTTCATTTTCGGACTGTAATAATCTTAAAGATTCTTGATAGATCAGCGCATTTGGTAAGAAGCAATGATTATTGTTACATACCTATAAGAGATGATCAAATACATTAGCATATGTGGTTCGGACTGTACGATGAAATAGAAAAAAACATGCTACTGTAAGTGAAATGAAAATGTTGCTATTTTTCTTTTTCTCACACGGCGTTAAATTTGTGGAGTTTGTGCTTTAAATAAAACATTAAACAAACGTAATATAATGTTAGGTAGGCATACAGTAATTAATGTTGATAAATTAAAAGTGTTTATAAACATTAAAACAGCGATGTTCCAGTTACGATTTGCGGGATTAGGTGTAAATGTCCTAAATTCGAGGTGTCTGGACGCAGCATAATATCTAGGCTTATGTCATGCGTCACGTTTGTTTGTACGTAACGTTGCCATGTTTGAAAACGTGTTGCATCAGATTTGGACCATTTAAAGGGATTGGTCACTCAGGACCGTGTATGAATTTCTTTTGTGGAAAACAAAAGAAGATATTTTGAGAAATGTTAATTTTTTGTTTAGACAATGGACTTAACCTTTATTTAAAGTGAATTTAATTTTGTATAAATTTCATTTGATTTTCAATCAATGCGTCAGTGAAATATCACTAGATTCATATAAAGGTCCAGTGTTAGAAAATTAGCGGCATCTAGTGGTGAGGTTGCGAATTGCAACTCCACTCCTCCCTTTCGAAACACTACGGAGGCTGACACAGTCATGTTTTCGCTTCTTTGCTGAAGGATATAATGTATTTATGAAACGCTCTGTAGAGCAGTTTATCCATACTGTAGAAACAACCTGGCGAATTCCATGAAAGGGGACTTGGGGTGTATGTAGAAATAGCTCGTTCTACGTTAATAAAAACATAATGCTTCATTACGTAAGATCTTTATACACCTCTAAATTTATATTGCATTTATGTCAACAGATCCTTCAAAAAATTACACACAACACCCCTAAAAGAACTGTGTATATATATATGGTATAAAACAAAACCACAGGTCAAGGCCAAAAACTTCCACAGTCGTATTTTGAAGGCTGATGAACACTAAAACAGCATCTTGGGATAGTTTATCAAAGAATATGTTATTGTAAAAAAATTACTTACTCTGCTTCATTCCTTCTTAGGTGTATATGACTATACATGAAGTGTATAGTTTTATTGAATGGTGCCTCAGGCACCGTGCCTGCATCGTTGCAGCTAGGGATGCACCGAATGTTCGGCCACCGAAAATGTTCAGCCGAAAATAGCAAAAAACGCAAGTTCGGTGTTCGGCCGAATATGTGAAATGGCCGAATAAATTTTACCGAACATGACTCGTGATACGATCAAGCAGCAACCAGCGCAGAGAGAGAGAGAGACAGAGACAGAGACACGCGTGCGCTTTATTACTGCCGCAAACATTTTGGCAGTGCGTGTGTGTGTGGGCGTGCGTGTGGAGCATTTTAAAGCGTCAGAGAAAGACACAGCACGGAACTTGCCGCACGGAAGTACATTTCCGAATGAAAGCGTCTTTACCGGTCGGTAACTTTACTTCAGACGGAAGCGGGCTGTCTGACAGTAGCCCCGCCGTTCGCGACATCCTTTGACATCATACAGTCGTCGCGTGCACACAGTTCCCTGTACTAAACAACTTGTCAAAGTATGTTCTGTGCACCTTCTGAGAGAACAGTCAGCTTTTGTGGGCGGAGTTTGGAGGAGAGACGTGAACTGAAATGGTTGTCAGTCAGCATCAGTCAGAATTTGCTTGCATTGGATGTTTATTTTTTTTCTCAAATCATTTTGCAATGTAGCCTATAATAATCCAACAGTTTTAGTTTATTCGTATTTTTAGTTTATAGGCCTAATGTGGAATGACAGTTTTTAATAAACTGTTTTGTTGTAGGGGTACAGAGTAACTTACATTACATTCTTTTAGCAGTCAGTTATAGGCCTAATTAATATAGGCTATTCATGAAGGGAGAGGGCTCAATTTTTTGCTTGAATTTACTTTGTTTTGCTCAATTTTATATTAAGTTGTATTGTATTTTATTGAAAAGCAAGACAAATTATAAAACGCGCATTTTGACTATTCAGTTTGTGCCGTAGTGAAAAAAATAGCTTAATAAATAGAAGAAATGCAAAAAACCATGTTCGGTATTATTCGGCCTTCGGCCAAGTGTTTCACATCATGTTCGGCTTCGGCCAAGAATTTTTGTTTCGGTGCATCCCTAGTTGAAGCTTCAAAAAGCACATCATTTCCAAGTAATCCATGACTCCAAGGGTTTAATAAATGTCTTCTGATGCAAAACAATTCATGTCAGGCAACAGGAGCAGCAGTTGACGCAACTAGGAAATCTTCTGCAGGCTATACTGTCTCAATTTAGTTTGCTTTGTGGATTCAAAGGCTGCGTTCTTTGAAGACCTAGTCCTCACCAATCGAAGTCTGCAACCTTCGAAGGTTACAGCCTTTGAATTGGGGCACAGGTTATCATATGTGTTTCGTCACAAATATTACTTCTTATTTACCAGGCATTATAAGCAGGCTCCAATTACTTATCTGACCACCTTTCTCAAATTCTTAGATCATCATCTACATTCTCTTTACTTCTTCCTCACATGTGTCTGGCCTCTATATCAAGCTTTTAGCTAAGCTGCAATTCGCAATCGTGATTCTCCATTTTATACCAGTGATATTGTATGTATTTCCTATCCATAGTTTTCATGTGACGTCACACAGTTAAGGGAAGAGAAGGATATCTGCCGTTGTCTGCCAGGATAAAAATTAGGGATTTTTATCATACCCTGTTGAACGAAACAATATAACCCTGCCCCAAACACAACATTTTTTTTTAATGGATTTAATGGTTATAATGCAGGGCTCGACATTACGATTGTCCGGGACAAGTGAATGTTTTGTATGGGCAAGTGAGAGAGAATTTTGCTTGCCTGACTGGACAAGTAACTTGAAAAAAAACAGTGCGAAATATATGTAGAATAATAAGAATATGTGCCTTACACAGAGCTCAGAGCTGCGTGTTTGTGCTTGTTTGTGTGTGACAATAATCAATGCGCACCGCACCGAGTCCATGCGGACGCGGAATCCTGTTATTTAAAATGTCATCTGGCTGTTCTGCGTGTCTGAGTGAATTATGTGCACAGTTTAACTAGGATTTATCTGCGTCTGCACTGTATGAGGATATGAACACATGAACTTCATCTCCAGTCAGAGTTGCTCTGAGAGTTTATTTTACGAGCGTTTTACTGTTTGAGTGAAGCTATCTGCAAACAAGCGTCTTCCTGAAGACCCGACAAAATAAAAGTCCCGTTAAATTGAACACTCAGACAGAAAAATACTGTAGTGTACTTTAGTATTTGCTATTGAAAATTGAAGTACCCTTGTAGTAAATTGATAAGCACTGTATACTATAGTAAAGTTCAAAAACAATATATTAAGAATAGTAAATACTATAGTATACTACAGTAATTTATGTGGACAAATATACCCTTATTGTATAGTAAAAGAATAACACAGAACTTAGAAATATTAAAACAAATTTAGGTAATCTAAAAATGATATGGCCCTAATTTATCCATCTGTATGTAACATTAATGTCTTTTGTCAGTTATCTGCCTATTCATAATGAACTGCACTTGCATATTTCTGCCTGTGCTACCAAACTTTAAACCTCTCTAGCACCAGTGCTATGTGCAAAAAAAGTTAACTTACAGCCTTAACACTAATAATAATTACTGCTTGCCTTTGTTTTATAGCAGTCACGGAGAGTAGGCCTATAACCAAATTCAGGCAGCCAAAGCGAACACTAGTTAAAATGCTTAGAAGCAAACTTGACCAATCTAAATCCGAAACAATTATATTGATTATATTATATTATAATTCAAATGAAATATCTTTTTTTTATCTTTGGACAAGTAATTTTTGTACTCGGACAAGTGAATGACAAATTTACTTGTCCGAAGGACAACCACATGACAATGCTTAATGTCAAGCCTTGTAATGGGAATCGTATTGGTTTTAATGGAAACCATAATGGTGTCTACTGTGTGATCATTTCTATTTGTGGGTTGTTATCTGGCAGATGGAAACTAATAGAACACCAATACATCCTATTGAAATAGTGTCCAAAATACACTGCAAAAAGGAATTTTGTGATTAATGGAAAAGCTATAGTTCATAATGGTTTTTAATGGAAACCATTAGAATTTCTGTGATGGTTTTTATAGTTTTTTTTCAGCAGGGTAATAAACAGTTGTTGTGCAATGAAATGCGCCTGAGTTATGCTTTTACAGAATCCTGTCCAAGAAAGAAAACCCAGAGAGACGGAATTTGAATTTTTATGGCATGAACGTGCCTCTGTCCCCAAGGACGGGAAACAATACACAGTAAAATTGCCAGTGTTAAAAAAGGTCAAATTAACATGCACAGTGTATAGAGTGTGGATTATATAAACACTGTGAGTGTTAATTTGACCTTTTTTAACACTGGCGATTTTGCTGTGTAGCTGGGTTTCCATCCAAATCTTTTCAAAGTTCGCAATAACAGGAGGAAAGACTCATGCGAAATTGGTGCGTTTCTATCAAGTTCCTCGAGCGGATCACGGTGGTATTGGTAACCTAGTAACCAACAGAAAATAAAAAAGATCTGGAAACCAGAAAGACACCATCAACGGTAACAGCCGCTTAGTCTTGTGAGTTTAATGTTTGCTGTGTCAGAATTTAATCGGCAAATGCGTTAAATACATTAATTGTTTTTCGCAAAAAAGAAAAAACACCCCAAGCTAGCGTAAAAAAACTTTTTTTGAGAATCAACGGTTTTATTTGGAAATTTGGCGTTTCCATTAGGCGTACTAGTTTCTGATGCGAAACGTCAAAATGCGCATAAAACCAGGTTGATGGAAACCCGGCTAATGGCAGTCCTCAGCCCCCTGAATATATGAATCATTGTATTTTTAGCCATAAATCATATCTTTACATACTTTTCTAAGCTAAATTGTTGTTGCGGATGAGCCAAACAATTACAGTGAATAGTTACACTAAAGTTAGCAAAAGTTTTGTGATGCATTGTTAGACATATAGTAAATAAACTAAAAATGCAATGATTTGCCAATCTTTTTGGAACTTGATTTGACTAATATGTAGTAGGCTATAGAGATATATCAAACTTGTTTTTCGACTGAACTTTATTGTTTTTCATTATTATAATAGAATATAATACAATGTAATATTTATATTTATATAACACTGGCGATAGTATTAGGTGAGAGATTCTCAACATAATAGATGTAAACATCGCTGAGGTGGAGCTCTGACAGTAATCTGGCGGTTTTAAGTGATTCAAATATACGACGGTGGTTGCTGCAAGTGCCCAAAACATGTACAGGTGCTGGTCATGTAATTAGAATATCATCAAAAAGTTGATTTATTTCACTAATTCCATTCAAAAAGTGAAACTTGTATATTATATTCATTCATTACACACAGACTGATATATTTCAAATGTTTATTTCTTTTAATTTGGTGATTATAACTGACAACTAATGAAAATCCCAAATTCAGTATCTCAGAAAATTTGAATATTACTTAAGACCAATACAAAGAAAGGATTTTTAGAAATCTTGGCCAACTGAAAAGTATGAACATGAAAAGTATGAGCATGTACAGCACTCAATACTTAGTTGGGGCTCCTTTTGCCTGAATTACTGCAGCAATGCGGCGTGGCATGGAGTCGATCAGTCTGTGGCACTGCTCAGGTGTTATGAGAGCCCAGGTTGCTCTGATAGTGGCCTTCAGCTCTTCTGCATTGTTGGGTCTGGCATATCGCGTCTTCCTCTTCACAATACCCCATAGATTTTCTAGCAGATCCAACAGAAATACATCCAACAAGAGGTACATGTCATCTTGTTACAGCCCAGCACCTTCTGAATATTGGGGAACACAAAATACAGTTCAGGACAGTGACTGATGGAAGTTTGTGCAGATTTCATTTTCCAACAGGACTTGGCACCTGCACACAGTGCCAAAGCTACCAGTACCTGGTTTAAGGACCATGGTATCCCTGTTCTTAATTGGCCAGCAAACTCGCCTGACCTTAACCCCATAGAAAATCTGTGGGGTATTGTGAAGAGGAAGATGCGATATGCCAGACCCAACAATGCAGAAGAGCTGAAGGCCACTGTCAGAGCAACCTGGGCTCTCACAACACCTGAGCAGTGCCACAGACTGATCAACTCCATGCCACGCCGCATTGCTGCAGTAATTCAGGCAAAGGGAGCCCCAACTAAGTATTGAGTGCTGTACATGCTCATACTTTTCATGTTCATACTTTTCAGTTGGCCAAGATTTCTAAAAATCCTTTCTTTGTATTGGTCTTAAGTAATATTCTAATTTTCTGAGATACTGGATTTGGGATTTTCATTAGTTGTCAGTTATAATCATCAAATTAAAAGAAATAAACATTTGAAATATATCAGTCTGTGTGTAATGAATAATATACAAGTTTCACTTTTTGAATGGAATTAGTGAAATAAATCAACTTTTTGATGATATTCGAATTATATGACCAGCACCTGTAGTGCCTGTTCATATCTTTTTTCTTCTCTTGAGAGATTTTTTAAATATTGGTTGTAAAGCCTTTTTATTTTAATGTCGGATTTGTATTTTATTAGGTTTGTTGCTCGTATCTGTTTTATGTGTTTTATCTGTGTAAGTGTGACATTTAATTTTACTGTAAAATATGTTATTTGATAGTAAATAGTGTATAATCATATATTTACAGTGGAAATCTGTATAATTTTCAGCAAAATCATACATGTACAAAAATATCACACCTTAAAATATACAATGAAAAACCGTGATAGAACGTTCCCACAATTCCCTGACTCAATATTTGATTTAAATAATTGTTTCTTCTTATATTTCTTATCATTTATTATAGGTGTTTCATTGTATGTTGCTCAATTACCTTTTATACAAATGCCAATATATCAGTGCCAGACTTATATTAACACATAGGCCCATATCATGTCAGTAAATGAAATATGTCAAGAATTGAATAATATACAAAACTTTTCTGTAATGCATAAAACTCAGCGTCAGTGTTTTTTTTTTACAGTTTTAAACTGTAAAGTTGTTTACATTTTTACTGTATTTTTTACAGAAAGTTTCTGGCAACCACAGCTAACAGGTTTTTTACTGGAAAACAACAGTTTACATTAATTTAGCAGTTGAATCAGCTGGTGAAATTTTACAACACTTAAGAACTGATCTCATGATCAAATGTGCGACGACCAGGAAGCACAAGAAGATGAACTGCTGGCTCTAGCAAGCATATATGATGAAGAGGAGTTTTGCAGGGCAGAATCAGGACGGGAGGGTGAGATCCATCTGTGCCTTGAGCTTCCTCCTGACTTCAAACTGATAATGAAGGGTGAGATTTTATCAGTTTATCCACTCGTAGTCTTTATCAGTGATTTTATTGATATAGTCTTTATGAGTTTTCTGCATTATATTTAACAGGGCCGGCATGTGTAGAGTATGGTATATCATTTCTACCCTCCTTGGTTCTGAGTTTTGATCTACCTATGGAATACCCTTCATCATCAACTCCAGTCTTTACTTTAAGCTCCAAATGGCTCACAAGAGTCCAGGTGAGTCCTGCTTTGCTTTCAAGTTATTTAAAAAGTGTTATGTTTATATATCTGTATGATAATGGCAATTAGGTAATTTCTTCTCAATTATTTTTCTTGTGTCTGAAAAGATCACTGCACTTTGCAAGAGACTGGATGAACTTTGGGAGGCGAACCGGGGAAATGTGGTTCTTTTTACCTGGATCCAGTTCCTAAAAGAAGAGACTCTGGAATACCTTGGCATCCATTCTCCACTTGAGATCCAAAGATTTGCTGGTCAGTCTCAGGGAGAATCTGGCCAGACGCAAGCAGCAGAAAAAAGTAAACCGCAAGAATTAGACCCAAGAGCTGTTCAAGAAGTCGATCCTCGCACAGACATGCTAAACCAGCTGCTGGATTTTGATGAAGCTCAAAAGCAGAAAGTGTTCGATGGAAAGGTCTTCTGTTGTGGGATCTGCTTCTCTGAGAAGCTTGGTTCCAGCTGTTTGCTCTTTAAAGAGTGTCAGCATGTCTACTGCAAGGCCTGCATGAAGGAATACTTTGAGATCCAGATCAGAGATGGTAAAGTGCAGTGCCTTGACTGTCCTGAGCCGGAGTGTACGTCCGTAGCCACACCGACACAGGTACTTCTCATGACAACATTTTTTTTGGTGTGAGTCATGAATGACTCTTAACACTTCGGCTCCACATCTAGTCCTGACAGCATTATATCGCTTTAATAGGTGAAGCTTCTGGTGGGAGAAGAGGAGTTTGCCCGCTACGACCGTCTCCTCCTGCAGTCAAGTCTGGACCTGATGGCAGATGTTGTTTACTGTCCCCGCACAAGTTGTTGCATGCCTGTGATGGTGGAGCCTGAGAGCACTATGGGCATTTGCACATCTTGTCGATACGCTTTCTGTACCCTCTGCAAGCGAACCTACCATGGCCTCTCCATCTGCAGAAAGGGTAAAATCATAGGGCCAAAATTGGATTTTATAATCATTTCTTAAAGTACATATGTGTGATTCATAGAACGAACGAATGCACGCAGAGAAAACATGCATACACCTCTCTTTCAGATGTGATATCTATAAATCACAAATAATCTTGAAATTTTGTGTGGCTGAACAGTAAACGATGTCTAATTAATGTCATTGACATATAAAAGAGCATATTTCTGCACCCAAATCCTTTACATGCAGCAGGAATGGCTTATATTTCCAATAACATTCAACACTCGGACAAGCAGGCACATTTTTTCAAATCTGTGTATACGCACGTTTTAAACATGAGGACCTAGGTGTTGACTACTGCACCCAAACACAAATGGCATGATATAGTGTAGACAGCTGCAGTTAGATTTCAAGCAAAAATATATATTTTTTGTGACATTAACTAGAAACTAGATATCAGATAGACTATAAGTTTATATAATGTATTATTATTATTATTATACAGTATTTTGTACATTTCAAAAGTTTAATATTTTTTTGTAACAGTTGAGATTGGCAGGTTGGTGCACGAGTGTGATGAGGAACATCTTGAAAAGGAGTGTCTGAACGAAACATTGACTGAAAAATGGTTGAAGGAAAACTGTAAACCATGCCCATCCTGTGGCGTGCAAATACAGGTCAGCATCTACTGCCCACAGTGCTGCAAGGATCTCATTTCTGTTTTTGGAATGTGTGGTCTTCGTATAAATGAACAAAACCAATAATATCTTAACATTGGCTTTAATGCACAAACTTCCATCAGTCACTGTCCTGAACTGTATTTTGTGTTCCCCAATATTCAGAAGGTGCTGGGCTGTAACAAGATGACATGTACCTCTTGTTGGATGTATTTCTGTTGGATCTGCTCTACAATTCTTAATAAAGCGAATCCCTACGGGCACTTCCAAGACCAAAACTCACCGTGTTATGACCGGTGAGTGCCTCCTAATATTACACTGTCCTGTTTGATCTGTTTTGTCTTAATCAGTTGTACAACTTGACTGATTATTTTATGTATATTTATGGTCTCTATGGTTGGTCTTCAACTTTGTTACAAATTATATTTTTCATTTAGGGTACGCTGGAGAGCCTTGTAATATTTAATACATGATTATTATTTTCCTTCTAGAATGCATGAGGAAGTCCCAGTGGAACAGCAGTGAAGGCCCGTGACATAGGCAGTTTCCTAGGGAGCAAAATGACCAGAGGGGCGCCAGACGAGAGCGCAAAAACGAGACATGTAAACAGCTTCTTGCATCATGACGCAATTATGATTAACTATGATTGATATAACTTTATCAATTAAAGTAACGCATTAATTATGCATGTGTAACGGCCTTGTGGTTAAACCACCTGCTTCCCAATCAGGACTCCTTGCCTGTTTTAAGTTCGTATCACACTAGGAGCAACTTGCTTATTTAGAACCATTTTACTGGTAACACTGACACTGCGTGCTGTTTTTGACTTATTTCAAGTAAGTGAACTGCAAAAAGTGTTTACTGGCACAGTGTAAAGAAAATCCAAAACAATACAATAAGCTTTTATTTGTGTCCCTACAGCATTTGCGCAGAGATTTACAATATTTTTACATAATTTTCTGATATTTTTATTTATTTATATATTTATTTATTTTGTATAGTGGGACGCAATCTAAAATCTTGCCTAGGGCACCAACAGAGGCTGGGCCGGCCCTGGCGACTGGTCCGCTATAGTAGAAAGTCCAGGGGTCTCATTTATAAAACTATGGGTAGGATCCTAACTAAAAGTGTACCTGCGCCCGAAAGCCAAAAATAGCTTATGCCAAAACATATTCAGTACACACACCTGTAAGCAATATTCGCTATATAAATCATAGATCACCTTCAAATGTGCGTACGTGAATCATCCTCATACCCTGCCCTTTACACGCCCATTTTTTAACATAAATAGTCAATGCAAAGCACCTCATGAATGCTGATCTTTGTATTAATAAACCTAGCACCCAATCCGCTTGTTAAGCCTCAGTCACGCACCACCATATATGGTACCAGACGCTACCAGATGCCATAGGAAAATAACAAAAAATGAAATAAAACTGTCGAAAACCCCTGATCCCATCCTTTATCTCCACAACGAAATCACAAATATCCACACATGCGATTCACAGCACTTTACAATTTATAAATAGTTATAATTAATATAAATAATTATTCTTAATTATTAGAATTCTATTAAAGCCAAAGAAGGTCTCTGCATTATTTATATGTTTACAGCAGTTAGACTGATCATTAACACCTTGCCAAAATCACATAATTAATTAGTGGTGTCCTTCACCTGAGATAACATTTGAAGACATAAATGTAAAAGACGAATGTTCAGATTTTTTTTGGTGCAAAAAAGTTTTGTTATGTTTTGTTATGAATAAGAACTGATAAGGAGGATGATTTATGCACAGTTTTGTATATTATTCAATTCTTGACATATTTCATTTACTGACATGATATGGGCCTATGTGTTAATATAAGTCTGGCACTGATATTTATGACATTTGATGATTTATGCACAGTATTTAAGGAAAATGTATTTAGTTATTTATTTCAATTTAACACTGTGTTCTGCTGTTATCTAATTTATATTTGATTTTATTCATATTTGATGGTGTCCTATATTCCATGCAGCCATCTCCTCCTCATGCTCTCCCATAGTGTGATGGTGTGACGGCCAAGATTAAAGAGATAGAATTTTGATTTAAGATTTGAGTTGGATTTTACAAGAGGGTGCATGAAACAATTGAATACAAGCGCAAATAACACTGCAGATTTTATCACCATGATAATGTGGATCTAACGTATGAGTGAATTTGGAGTGAAATTAAATGTGTGTGAGGCATTAATACTTTTTATAGTTCTTCTCACACTTTCTGCAATCTAACTTGAGTTCACTAACTCACCATTTGTGTCGCCAGTTCCCCTTGTCTCCAGAATGTCAGAGTTCTCCCATCAAGTTTGTTTTTAATAGATCACAACCTTTGTGTGGAAAGTCACGCACGTTTCTAGCACCGTTTTGTAAGTACGCAACATTTATAAATGAGACCCCAGATCAGTATTTGGCCGCTGCATGTGTCTAGTTGTTGTTTAGCAACTCATGTCATAAGCAACTCATATCACGTGTCTTTCCCTTACTTATTAATCCTAATTTAATTATATTCTTTGCTACTTGCAAAGTGTGCTTTGACTGAGCATGTGGGAATAAATTCTTACTGTTCATTGACATAAGCTAATGCATTAGGTTTCATGAAGTAACAATGAAGTTTTAAATGAAATTTTTACTGCATCTTGTTAAATGTTCTTACTATTGTCCATTGTTAGTTCAAGTTCATAATAGTTTATCAAAATTTACACAGCTTGAAATGTATTGAAAATGTATTAGTGTGTTAACAACTTTATCTTATTATGTCAAAAAATTGAATCTTTGAATTATTTCTGGTGAATTGCTCGACTGTGGACTTGTGTACGACGTTTCTCTTGTTCATTGTCATGTCATGTCTTTTAGTAAGTGTTCCTTTCGAACACTAAGTTTCTTTCTGTGTTTTGGATCACCATTAAAATCAAATCAGAAATAGGTGGAATGTTGTGAGAGAATTCTTCTGCAGATCTGGGAGCACAAAAACAAGACACAGAGAGGCATCAAGCTTTTGAACTCCTTTATTTCAGGGAAGACAAGTCTTTAGTGCACAATAAGACACCTGTTACAACCAAATAAGGTATAGAAACTGGATGGACCAAAATGTGTAGGGTCTGTTTATAACCTAACAAACAACATGACAAAGAATGTTGGTCCCCTTCTTTATAAGGTGTTGCATACAATAGGCTATATTTATTATTTGGTGGGGAACTAAAACCGTAAGTTTCAAAGCAGTATGTTTAAGAACGTGTGTTGTTTTATGATCCTCTGAAATCATGTAATGTGGCAGATGTATGCTCCCTTTAGAGCATTAAATAGATAATGCCTTATTACTCAGCCTTGGCATCTACGCAGTGGGATATATCACTACACAGCACTTGTCGTGATTCTGCCTCATCTTGTCATGTCTTTCTTGATCTTGTGGCAGAATCACGGCAGGATCCCTTGTTATGTGTGGAGAGAGACATTTTGACCCTTTCAGCCTTCGATACTCTCTCCAGTCCTTGTCTGTGTTCCCGCCCTTTTGTATCCCTCGTTATTGGTTGTTAATTAGTTCATGCCCCACACCTGTTCCCCTTTGATTTGTCCCCTTATTTAATGCCCCTGTGTTCTCTGTCTTGTGTCGGATCTTTGCACTGTGTTGTGTTTGTCGTGTGGGTGAGTTCCTGTCGTGTTAGTAAATCTAGTTTATTGTGTTGCTATGTGATGTGTTATTAGTCTAGTCTTGTTAGTCTTGTTCTTGTTTCCCTGTTTTATTATGTTACCCCCACGTGGGTCTTTGTTTTGCATTTTGTTATTATTATTAAAAGTCTAGTTTACTCCTTACCCTGTCTGCACTTGGGTCCTCTGTCCATGTATCTGTGTTTCTCACCCATGTTCACGACAGCACTATTTCTAGATTTGAAGAGTTTGGTTCCAAAATGAGAACTTTTTTCAAATATCATGATTTTATTGTGTTAGTTAGCTATATTTTTTTGTTATGGCTCAAATCAAAACAAACCAACTGCAGTTAAATTAGAATGCTGAATAAAAATCTCATGAAGTTATCTCATTTTGGAACCAAACTCTCCATTAATTTTTTTCAGCCAATGTGTGTGCTTACAGCTGTCATAGTAAAAAAGTCATTTGTTCTGTGACTTTGGTTAGTTATTTGTTCTGCAAGCCTGTATATGTTGTCATTGGAGTTGCATTTTGTTTAACTTTGTGGATGAACTTATAATTGCACTTCTGCTTTAGTACCTGTTGTTACAGGAACCAAGAAAGAGAAAGGACAATGTAAACGTTAAGAAGTTTGGTGACAGTGGGTGTAGTGGCTCGAGGAACAGGTAGGTTAAGGAGGGTGTGGCATAAATGTAGAGTTCAAAGTTAACAGTGAGAGTCATAATATTCTGCAGCTCCCAAAACCTGTTCTGTGTTAACCTGTTAGTAGTTAGTTATGTTACAATATACACATAAATGCTCCTTTTTATAAAACTGTTGGGAATCAGGATTCCCTTCCTACATATTACTCAAAAACAAGACTATTTTTTTGGAGCGATTGGTTTATCAAAGGTTTACTTTTTGTTACAGATATATCAAATAATTCCAGTGGCTTATATAATTATACTGATTTTGTCAATACTTTTGGGATAAATATATCTTATAAATAATAATATATTAAAGAATACCATAAATGTATTACATTTATTCATTATAAATTTATTCATTGTATATCCACCAAACTTCTTTTCACTTAGTGTAAACAGAACCTACTGCTATTTAAACTTAGTATAGCAGCTGCCAATAATTATGGAATCTGAAGGTAAGTTGTTCAAAAAAAACTTGTTTTATCTTTTAATATCACGTTTCCAAAAAACGTTGTTAAAAAACTATCAGATTATTTATTTTTTATAGATAAATACAGGGGAATCCCGTGGAGCTGTATTATTATAGGACTATGTGCATAGTTAATGCAGTGATATTTGTGTATATTTTACATGACTTATTGGTTTAGATATTTTGTTAATGGCATTTATTTCGGGAAAATAAAAGGTTGTTAACTTGCATTTTGCAGTTATTAAGATTGTGTGAATGTAGGCTGTAATTCTGGTGGATGAAGGTCCCTCAGGAGGTAAAGCCCCTTAGTCAATGTGGCCCTGGGCATAGGGTGTTTTGGGCAAATTGATTTGAATTTATATTACCATAATTTTACTACCATTATCCTGGTCAAACTATGGTTACTTTAAAGAGACCGAGGTAAATCTATTTATTTATTTCATGAAGGCTTACATTGGCCATGTTATCATGAGTCAAATATAGACTGTTCTTGTTTATACAGCATAGTAAACACTGGGAATATTATTTAATTATATATATATGTATATATATGAGACAGTTACCCTGTCTCTAAATTGTGAATCTTAATATTAAAGGGATAGTTCACCCAAAAATGTAAAATTATTTCATACTCAACCTTTTATGTCATTCCAAGCCTGTATGACTTTTTTTTTTCTTCAGAACACAAAGATATACATATAAACATGTAGAGAGCCTTGTAGGTATAAAACAAACCCACGGGCCAAGCTTCATATTGAAAAGCCCCTAGGCCTATGGCATTTTATTAAACCATGCAAATACGTTACCGATGTCTGGCTTCAGGTGGAAAAAAAATTGTTTGTGGAAGATGTGTGAAAGTACAATGAAAAGAAGAATGCATCAGCTTGGACATCACATTATGGTTATTCAGTTTCCTTTTATAACCATGGTTTCTCTTAAATGATGAAAAGCAATAAAATTAAAAGTTGATAACCTCATTCAAATATGCTGGATACAGACAACACAGCCAGTGGCGGTCCTTCCTACAGGCAACATAGGAGCTTGCCTAGGGCGCCATCTAGTGAGGGGAGCCAAATATGCTGCGAGAAAAAAACTATATAATTAAAATTATAATGTCTATTTATTTTTTTCAACAGTTTTTGCCATCCCTCTATCTACAACAATACTTTGACATAAAAAATAAATTAAACTTCTTTGGACATGAATTCTTTTCTCGTGGGGAAGGGGCGCCATCTCGCCTAGGGCACCAAATGGTCTAGGACCGCCCCTGAACACAGCACATTAGAATTAGATTTAGAAAAAGGGTAACAAATAAAAGCAAAATTAAAAATTCAATCAACAAGAAATCATCAAATAAATTCCTAATTACAGCTGTTATTATCGTGGCGAAAAGTCGATCAGCCAATGTAGAAAGAATTCACGAAGACCGGGGAGCCAGAGTTTTCGATCTTTATTTGCTCCAGCAATCAAAGAGAGACATACAGAGTTCATCTGATGATGTCCAAAGAATACATGTCTGACTCCATCTTTTATACATTGTTCTCAAGTTGTTATCACAGTTCAAACCAATCATGTTTTACCTAACATCATCTTCTACCAACCAGGTTTTACATGACATCACTTATTTTTATTAGTCCATCCCCTTATGACTCGCTACAGTTACATTTCAGCCTGCACTCGCTACAGTTATATTTCCAGCCTACAATATTAGGATTTAATCGTAGGGAGCGCCTCTCAATCAACACATACGTATATCATGTGCTCTTTATCTTGACACCTTTCCAGGGGGCTTTTGGACGATACATGATTTAACATTGGTTTTATTAAAAGTAAACTCATGGTTTAGCGATAATGAGCACCCAGTGTCCTTGGCTGTATGCGATAAGTTAAACTTCTCTACAAAAAGTGTGTGCTTTTATTAAAAATGAGCTCATTGATAATGATAAACAACCCAGAGTTCTTAATTAAACTTCTCTACAAATGTGTGTGTGGTGTACGTGCAGTTCCTGTCTTAGTGTGATAAGATATTTGGTGTGTACAGAGGTGTTCAAGTGTTCAAACTCATGCCCAAAGCCCTTGTTAAGATCAGAGAAGTGCATGAACTCTATAACTCTTTAAATGTATTCTTTTATATAAGAAAACTCAGTAATATATTTAGAATATAAGAAAAGTCAATAATATGTCTTAGAAAAACCACCATATAATCCAGAGTAATTAAGGCACAAATTGGATCCATGAGCACTGAGTAGAGATGAATGGATAAAGCAAACAGAATGGTCAAACATGCACAGGTAAAAACCAGGGAATGCTTAGAATTGCATAGTAAGAATTGTACATGTAATGTGCAGATGTAAAACCACAATCAATTCCTGATTTGTATTCATTTGTTTATAATTAGTAAATTATTTCATTCATTATTTTATTTCAATTAATCCACCAATAATAGATTGATAAAAATAGATATTAAATAGATATTAAATGATAGTTGTTTGGGACATATTGGCCAAAATAAGCACATTTCCATTTTCTAATCCTTTAAGGCCATGTACACAATGCAACGAAATCATGTTCTATACAAAAAAACTTTACTCATTTATTGAGTTGTTAATGGCGTATTTACAGGGGTTTTCCAGGCTATAAATAAGGCGGAGGTGGTGCCATTATGATCATGTACACATGTCTACTGGCACTTTAAGTAGTTTAACCAAACACTTTACAAACAACATATAAAAGTTCTAAAGAGATGAAAATGTCAATTATTAAGCTCTATAAAACATTACATTTATTCAACAGAACATAAAAGTTATTTAAAAATCTAATAAAACTAACAACTACTAACTAACTATCAACTAACTTTTCAGCCCAAAATAGAGTTAATATAGAATTTAAATAAAGACACACCCAGCAAACACAGAACCTTACCCTAACGTTAGTTTTTGGTTCCCTTTTGGTTATTTTTGGGAACAAAAAATAACGTTCTAAGAACGTTCTTTTCAGGTTTTATTTTTTGCAACCAGAAAATAACGTTCCCAGAACGTTGCAGGCTGTGTTTTTTTTTTTAATAACCAGAAAGTAACGTTCCCTGATGGTTATTTATTAGTTATTTTTTTGCAACCAGAAAATAACGTTACCTGATGGTTCTTTTTTGGTTATTTTGCAACCAGAAAATAACGTTCCCTGATGGTTGTTTTTTGTTTTTTTGGTCAAAACGGGTAAACGTCAATGACATGTGCAATACAGAAATTATAAGATCACATTTACACATGTTATACTGACCAAATGAAATTAATAAATGTGTCCTTTAATGGCTGAAAATAATAAACTAGTTAAGCTAAATGAAAATACAATCATATATATTTATGTGTATTTCTTTAGTGTGGTTGTCTGTTACTGTATGTGTGTGCGCTCGAGCACACGCATACTCTGCTCTACCGCGCACTCATTTAAAAATTAACGGTCATTTCGTTTTACCTCACCCACTAACACATTAGTTTAGCGGTTTATTTATTTAAAAAAAAACGTACAGATTTGAGAGTAAACTTATATTTTCGTGATTTTCGATTGATTTGACACATCTAAATCAACAGACCATGATGTAAGGACTGAAACTGGCCTTTGATTGTTATATTTAAAGACGGAGCCGCGCTAAACTTATGTGGTGAGACAAGAATATTGTTAGCCTGAAGATAATTAAATGTTTATTCTTCTGTCAATAAAAATCTGCTTTAAATATTGTGTTGAAGTCATTGGTTATTTTATTTCAATATCTATAATGTCTGATGTAGGCCTACACACAGTGTGGTTTTATTTGAAATTATATTTAAATCGAAAATTAGGCTACTTCAGTAATGAAAAAGGAATTATTAGGCTAAAAGAATAATCTAATGCATTGATCTCATCCTCCATATTGTGTGGGATGATGTATTTTACTTATTTTAATTAGATGAGACAAGATGGATAAAAACACAGCATGGATGTATTAATTACTGACGTGTAATGAGGCCAAACGGACCCGAGAAAAACATTTTAGGCTAACGTTCTGGGAACGTTCCCCTAACGTTAGTTTCTGGTTCCCAGAAAGTTTTTTTAAGGTTTGCTTTTGGTTATCTTTACGGAAATAAAACGTTAGTTTCATGGTTTCTATAACGTTAGGGTAACGTTCCCCTAACGTTAGTTTTTGGTTTCCAGAACGCTATGGGAACCAGAAACTAACGTTCTATTAAGGTAAAGAAAACTTTCCTGGAGAACCAAAAATGAACCTTAGAATATAACGATCTGGGAACCAAAAACAAACGGGAACGCTCTGGTAACCAAAAAAACTAACGTTCGGGGAACCAAAAATTGTTAGCTGGGCATCTTTTCAACCAAGCATTCACATAATGCATTATATGCAAAATAAATAAAAAATTATAGCAGCTACGCTAATTAGTCTCTTTCTGCCCATCCCGAGGTAGGGAGAAATTACGCCCATCCCTAACGCCAGCTCCAGTTGAACATCCTGTGCATCATCCTGCGAGAACTGACCTAACCATGCCTAATTGACCATCCCAGCTCCAGCTCAGGCAATTCCACCACCACCCAAGAGCAAAGACGGACAACTTGTCACATTATTGCTAAAATAAAACAGTATTTACAATACTTAGTATTCAATGCTAAACTTACATCACAAGACAGCAGTTTGAAGTTATAGCTGCACTCAGTTACATTTTCCCTGCTTATAACAAATTGCTCTGTTGTCTGATATCGGTCACAAAATTAGACCTAAACAGTTTCAACAAATGAAATTTCCTAAATAACAACTAATAAGCTCTCCCTGTTATTCATAAACATTTACTCAGTGACTTTCAATCAAAGTCACTGAGTGCAGCTGTGAAAGTCAGAGGGGACCTGGCCCTCCCGGCGGAGACTGGTTTCTTCCCCGAGGTATTTTCTCCATTTTATCATCGGAGTTTAGGTTCCTCGCCACAGGGCCGCGTTGGCTTGCCCACCGGGAGACTGCTGATATTACATTATCTTAAATGTTCGGTAAAGATCTTTCTTGTTCTACAAACACCATGCACTGTGCTATGTTTTTCCTTTTCTGTTTTTCATATTTTCTCCTGTAAAGCTGCTTTGGAACAATGCACATTGTGAAAAGCGCTATATAATTAAAATTGAATTGAATAGAGTATTTGTTTAAATTTTTAGAGGCAATATCAAAATAGATGCATGTGTATTTCATGTTTGTTATACTTTTAATTTTTTTGGCTGTCAATTATATGATAAAATGATAAAGCTGATATCATTTATAATCAAATTGATTATAGCCTACTTAGGCTACTTTTCACACTGAATATTTCATGAAATTAATCTCATATATCCCATATATATAGGGAATTCAAAGCCATTATATTAATGTGACAAGAAAGAGGAACAGATTGGTTATGGAGGGTGTAGTATAAATGTGGAGTTCAAAGTTTATAGTGCGAGTCATTGCGCTCCCCAAACCTGTTCTTTGCACAGTTTGTATGTTTTGCACTTACTTCGAAAATTAAAACCTCTCCAGGGAATGGGATGCCATACCGTGACCCTGTCTGTTTTTGCTCCAACATCACAAAACTTGTGAATAATGAAGAACCAGGGCTGCGTTCAACAAAACGTTTTTTAAACGGAAACGGTGGTGCGGTTGAACACCTTGTTGTGATGACGCAAGAGTTGAACTATGGCAGCTGAGAAGGCCATTCTTTGTGTTCTTTTGCGTATACCGAGCTGCAGCGGACACATTTAAACGACTTTACTTGGACCCATTGTGCGAGCTGTCTCTTTAATACCGCGTGGGTTATACAGGTGCTGGTCATATAATTAGAATATCATCAAAAAGTTGATTTATTTCACTAATTCCATTCAAAAAGTGAAACTTGTGTATTATATTCATTCATTACACACAGACTGATATATTTCAAATGTTTATTTCTTTTAATTTGATGATTATAACTGACAACAAATGAAAATCCCAAATTCAGTATCTCAGAAAATTAGAATATTACTTAAGACCGATACAAAGAAAGGATTTTTAGAAATCTTGGCCAACTGAAAAGTATGAACATGAAAAGTATGAGCATGTACAGCACTCAATACTTAGTTGGGGCTCCTTTTGCCTGAATTACTGCAGCAATGCGGCGTGGCATGGAGTCGATCAGTCTGTGGCACTGCTCAGGTGTTATGAGAGCCCAGGTTGCTCTGATAGTGGCCTTCAGCTCTTCTGCATTGTTGGGTCTGGCATATCGCATCTTCCTCTTCACAATACCCCATAGATTTTCTATGGGGTAAAGGTCAGGCAAGTTTGCTTCAATATATCAGTCTGTGTGTAATGAATGAATATAATATACAAGTTTCACTTTTTGAATGGAATTAGTGAAATAAATCAACGTTTTGATGATATTCTAATTATATGACCAGCACCTGTATACATGTTGCTGCTGATTGGGCTGACATAACGTATCTCAAAACCCTGTTGCACACAGTTTTCAGGAAACGTGTAGTTCAACCTGGAAACCGTAGCAAAACGTTGCGCACCGGTTTGAGCATTAACATTCCCCAGGTAGGACAGTAGGGTTGCACGGTGTACCGGTGCTACGGTAGCATCGCGATGCTAAAGCTTAAAAATATCCGCGATGCCTCTCTATTGAAACGGTAGTATCGTAGTACCGTAGTTAATGTTGCATATGCGCATTAATATTTATTTTAACACTTACATCTGCCTTTTTGCGGTGTTTATCTCCTAAATGAATGTGTGCTTTGAATGTCTCGGACGAGTTAATGATTCAAATTGGCGTTTTGAACGAGTTGGTTAAATGATTCACTAACTCAGTGGAAAATTGACGCCACCTACTGGCCGTTTTAGTTCTGCATTTAAAGTAAGCCTAATATTTCCATTTATAAAGACTGCTGTATCAATTAAATTTGTCCAACATTTGAATTAGTTCCTACGTGAAAAATGATCTAGTGTACTTTAGTATTTACTACAGTAAACTACTAAAACTCATAGATACTAGTGTTTTTGAGTCTTATCATAGTAAATATTTAAGTATACTACAGTATTTATAGTATTTACAAATGACTAAATGTAAATGTATTTGCTACAATTTATCCAATTACTACAGTTAATACAACAACATACTCTAGTGCAAAGTATAATACAGTTTACTATAGTAAATACAAAATGTTTAATCTAAGTCTGTGTTTTTTGTATAGATTTGAATTATATGGCACAGCATCGTGATAATACTTGGTATCGAGATACTTCAGCTGGTATAGTATCGTAAGACATGTTTATGGTACCGTGACAACCCTGTAGCACAGTTCTTTCTTGTATCATTTGACTTTCAAACCGCAGACTGAAGCTCCTCCCACTGATACGTAGTTGGGCACGTCTTCCTGGTTGATATCTGTATTGTAACACACACAGGAGAAAAGCAAGGTAAGCGCTTTACAATGTTAACGTCTACCTGGATGATTAGTCGTATGAATAACAAAAAGAAACAACGAAACATCAGTCCAGAACTGAAGGAATACAGCCGTAATAGCCGATTTCTACATGACGTAACCAGCTATGATGTCATCGAGGTCCGTGTACCTTAGGATAATTCATTTATTCGTTTTTGTTTTCAAAACAGAAAGACGAATAAACCGTTCATTTTTACATATTCCACCGTATACGAGACAAATTTTTGGTTTGTTTTCCTCAATATTTCTTTAAGTGCATCAAATTAATATACAACAAAACCAAAACGAAACAACAAGTATTTTTCTTAACAACGCGCATTTTAGTCCACCGGAAGTTTAGCTGCACTGCAAACAACGGTGCAAAATTGTATCAGAAGTGCAAAACGATCTGCTCTCACTGTGAATTTAAATGGGGGCTATGGTTAAATCTCCCTTGCTGTCAGCTTTGCACACACACGCACACACACACGCACGCACGCACGCACGCACGCACGCACGCACGCACGCACGCACGCACGCACACACACACACACACACACACACACACGCACAGGCTTTGGTTGACTATCCCCGTGGGGACAGTCCATAGGCGTAATGTTTTTATACTGTACAAACTGTATATTCTATCCCCTAACCCTATCCCTAAACCTAAAGATCATAGAACACTTTTTGCATTTTTAGATTTGTAAAAATATTGTTCTGTACAATTTATTAGCTTTTTTGCCCCTGGGGACCTCAATTTTGGTCCCCACGGTGACACGAGTCCCCATGTGTTGGTGTGTATTCAGGTTTAGGTCCCCACCGGGATATACAAACATGAACACACACACACACGCACACGCACACACACACACACACACGCACGCACGCACGCACGCACGCACGCACACGCACACACACGCGCACACACACACGCACATACACACGCACACACGTACACACGCACACACATACACACGCACACACACACGCACATGTCTGGTTTACTATCTCCGTGGGGACAGTCCATAGTTTCAATACTTTTTGCATTTTTAGATTTATAAAAAATATTGTTCTGTACAATTTATAAGCTTTTTTGCCCATGGGGACCTCAATTTTGGTCCCCACGGTGACACGAGTCCCCATGTGTTGGTGTGCATTCAGGTTTAGGTCCCCACCGGGATATACAAACATGAACACACACACACACACTTTATTTAATTAACTGTATACTTCTACATTGCACAGAAATGTCTACCTATGTGTCTGTATGGTTGTTTACGGATTTAGTGGCACACACCACTGAAAACATATGTGTAATTAAAGAGAGTGGTCTTGTGCTACTACCACTCGTCGCCAGAGGACTTCCGGTGGACTAAAATTAAGAAACAACCCTTATTGTCACAGCAATATTATGTTAAGACATTACATTAGCACTATTATGCATGTTATTGTTGCACATACAAACTTTTTTATTGTTAATATACTGTAGATTGTTTGATTATTTTAAGGGATTTTCCAGCGTCATACATTTTCATTTTACTGTGGGATGGACAGTTAAACATTTACTTATCCTGAACTTTTTCAATGAAATGACTGACCCTGGTTAATGGCACAAAGACTATTCTAGTGGAGGTAGAGGTTGTCTCTGGATGTGAAAGAAATCTGTGTAGATGTTATGCATTCTGTTGTAAAAGCAGGTCGTTTTAAGTGTCATACTTTTTTTCTTCTTTTTTTCCGCTTCTCTGTGTATTGCAGAACACACCGCTATTTTATAATTCTGTGGATCAGCATTGTTGCGGCTATAACACAAGTTTTTTCTGCAGAGCAACATGCAAGGAGTCCGCGTTATTTGTGGGGCAACTTTTATTTGATTATAAATTGATCATATTGAATTTACAGTGCATCCGGAAAGTATTCGCAGCGCTTCACTTTTTCCACATTTTGTTATGTTACAGCCTTATTCCAAAATGGATTAAGTTCATTATTTTCCTCAAAATTCTACAAACAATACCCCATAATGACAACATGAAAGAAGTTTGTTTGAAATCTTTGCAAATTTATTAAAAAAAACGAAAGCACATGTACATAAGTATTCACAGCCTTTGCCATGACACTCAAAATTGAGCTCAGGTGCATCCTGTTTCCACTCATCTTCCTTGAGATGTTTCTACAACTTGATTAGAGTCCACCTGTGGTAAATTCAGTTGATTGGACATGATTTGGAAAGGCACACACCTGTCTACGTATATAAGGTCCCACAGTTAACAGTGCATGTCAGAGCACAAACCAAGCCATGAAGTCCAAGGAATTGTCTGTAGACCTCTGAGACAGGATTGTATCGAGGCACAGATCTGGGGAAGGGTACAGAAAAATTTCTGCAGCATTGAAGTTCCCATTGAGCAGAGTGAATGGACCATCATCCGTAAATGGAAGAAGTTTGGAACCACCAGGTGTGGTGAGCAAGACACAAGACTTTTAGTAAAATCAGGCCCCGGAGGGTGGTTTATTTACACAGATAATTGTGCTGGTGAAGCCACAAAATCTTTAAACACAGTGCCCGGGGGGAATCCGGTCCCTGCGAGGGCTTCTGAGTGCTCGGTGTGAGTGGTAGGGGCGTCCTTCTGTGCTCGGTAATCCTGCCGGTCGTCAGGCGCTTGACTCTTGAAATAAGAGAGAGAAAGCAAGAGGGTCTGCGCTGATTGCCTCCGTATCCATGGCGACGCTGATTGGGAATGGGCTGACTCGCCACACTCCACCCTAAGCATCGGCCTGGTACAGGGAGTCCTTCTACTTGGGCTCCTGAATGTCTGTTGGGGGGAGGGGGAGAGGTCCCTGACCGAGTGGTCCACCCTGACCACATCCTCGACAGACCATCCGCATTGCCATGGAAGGCCCCGGCCCGATGTACCACCTGGAAGTGGAAGTCCTGGAGCGCTAGGAACCACCTGGTCACCCGGGCGTTGGTTTCATTGGCCCTGGCCATCCACTGTAGGGGGGCATGGTCGGTGACCAGGGAGAAGCTCTGTCCTAGGAGGGTAATACCTCAGCTCCAGGACTGCCCACTTAATGGCCAGGGCCTCCTTCTCCACGGTGGCATAGTGGGTCTCGGCTGGGGTTAGCTTCCGACTAATGAATACCACTGGATGTTCCTCTCCGTCTTTGGTTTGGGAAAGGACCGCCCCCAGGCCGGTGTTGGAAGCGTTGGTCTGGAGGATGAAGGGGCAGCCGAAATCCGGGGCGTGCAGAATGGGAAAGGACGATAGGTGCTCCTTCAGTGTCTGGAAGGCCTTCTCCGCCTCGGGACTCCATCTCGTCTTCTCTGGCTGCCCCTTTTTGGTCAGGTCGGTAAGGGGGCTGGCTAGGGAAGAGAAGTTAGGGATGAAACGCCTATAATATCCCGCTAGCCCCAGAAAGTCACATACCTGGGTCTTGTTGGTAGGTCTCGGAGTGTTCCGGACGGCCTCGACCTTCTTCATTTGGGGTTGGATTAGACCCCGGCCAACTCGGAACCCCAGGTAATGTGCCTCCGCTAGCCCCAGATGGCACTTCTTTGGGTTCGCGGTCAGCCCCGCTCGTTGGGGTTCGAGCAGCACTCTCCGCAACCGTTCGAGGTGGTCCTGCCAGCTCTCGGAGTGGATGACCACATCGTCGATATAGGCCACGGCGTAGTCATGATGGGGCCGGAGGAGGATGTCCATCATCCTTGGGAAAGTCGCTGGTGCTCAATGTAGCCCGAACGGCAACACCCGGTATTGCCAGTGGCCCGAGGGGGTACTGAACGGCGTCTTCTTGCGGGCCTCTGGAGATAACGGGACCTGCCATTCCCCTGTGGTGAGGTCCAGGGTGGATATAAACCGGGCCTTCCCGAGGCGGTCTAGTAGTTCGTCCACCCGTGGCATGGGGTATCCGTCAAACACCGACGCTTCGTTCAGTCTCCGGAAGTCATTACAGAAGCGGAGAGTGCCGTCGGATTTGGGGACCATGACGATGGGGCTGGACCAGGGGCTGCGGGAGGGCTCGATGACTTTGAGTTCCGTCATGCGGTTAATCTCTTCCTCTATAGCTAGCCGACGAGCCTCCGGGACCCGGTAGGGTCACTGCCGTACCACGACTCCGGGGGGCGTGCGGATCTCATGTTGGATGACTTTCGTATGCCCGGGCTTTTCACAGAACACATCCTCAAACTGACGGACCAGGGCGGAGAGGTTGGCTTTCTGAAGGGGGGACAGCTGTTCTCCCATCTGTACCACGGGGAACTCTTTTTTTCCGCGAAGGCAGCCATCTGCACTGGGGGGGCCACCCACCTCTTCAGGAGATTGAGGTGGTACAGCTGCTCCCCCTTCCGTCGTCCCAGCCAGAAACTTGGAGGCTGCTGATGGGGTGAGCACCAGTACTCGGTCTCCAGGTGCGAACTCTCGGGGCTGGGCGGGCCGGTCGTACAGGCGGCATTGGGCCTGGTCCGTCAGGACCTCGGAGGGGATCCCCACCCGGCTGAAGAGGAGGAAGAGCTCTTTGGCGATGGTTTTGGCGGTGGCTTTCCGCAGGGGTATTGCCTCGGGATACCGGGTGGCGTAGTCCACGACGAAGAGGATGTGTTCGTGCCCCCGGGCTGACTTTGGCAGCGGACCCACCAGATCCATCCCAATCCTTTCGAAGGGTACTTCGATGATGGGCAGAGGAATGAGAGGGCTGGGGGGAGGTCGGTTCGGCGATGTCAACTGACAGGTGGGGCAGCTCTGGCAGAACCGATTTACATCTCCGTCCAGTCCCGGCCAGTGGAAACGGTCGCGTATTCTTTGCGCGGTGTTGGCGGGAACCAGGTGTCTGGCCAAAGGGCGGGCGTGGGCCAACTCCAGGATGTGGTTTACCTTGGTCTTTGGGACCACTAACAGGTGCTTTTCCTCCCCCCTCCTCTGGGCGACGCAGTAGAGCAGACCATTCCGTACGATGATTTCTGATGTGTTAATATGAAAATATAATCCCCACATATTACCTGCTAGGGATGGGCGATATGGCCCTAAAACTCTATCACGATAATTCCTGGTATTTGTTGCGATAACGATAAAAATGACGATATGTCCCTAACGCCATCCACCGCTGTTTTTTGCGTCAAGTGATAGTAGCTGCATGTAGTCTAGACCCTCAGAAAAACAAATATTATCATAAAATAAAACTTATATAATATATATATATATACTTATATAACTCCTAAAATATACCTACAGTATTTTTGTAAATATAAAATATAATAGTGAGATTCGACTTCAAAAGGTTGTAGTAAAGAAAAGTTAAATGAACTTTCTCAATAAACACATCTTGTCATACCTAAAACTGTATATGTTCTATTGTTGGGTGGAAACGATCGATCGCATCACGCTGTCAATCACTCTCTCTTGAACTGTGTGAACCTTCTCTTCTCACAGCAACATACACTGAATCTGTCTATGACTCGCGCTACAGAAAGAGAAGAGAAAAATGCGGATAAAAGAAATCTAATTAAATAATCCATGCTTTTATATGCACTTATATGCGCTTAAAATAACGTAATACAAATTCGCATATTTACTGTATGTAAACAGGCAGCAGTGCTGTGCGCGCTGTGTCGCTATGAAAGCACATGTGGGCGCGAGCTGCGCACGTTCATCCTGTATATAGGCAAGAAATCGTATTAAACAATTTGCGCACGCGCTCATAACATCTAACGAATGTTTAAATAAATAATTTTAGCCAAACTAAATGTTGTGGTGTAACGTATTATGACTATCAACGAATACTTAACAAACGAATTAAATAAAACGAAAGTGAAACTGAACATTAACTCGGATGCATCTACAGTGCCAACCTAAACAAGATTTAGAGCTCGTCTTTTAGTGCTCTTTATCAGCTTCACGTCTGCCCTCCGCTATACCCGTTTTCGCTTCACATATGAGCTGTGAATGGGTCTCACAAAGAAATACGTCATCAACTAGAATTTATCGTTCATATCGCGGGAAGACTAATTCCTATCGTGTGGGGAATTTCTACCGGTATATCGCAAACGATATAATATCGCCCATCCCTATTACCCGCACAAAAAAAGAAAGAAAAAAGGCACGTTGAGTGATGGTTAAACGGTGCACACCCAACACAGGGTTTTACATGTGTATATATATTTTCTTGTCTCTGCCAAAATACAAAGAGTCAAATTCATTTGTAGGCCTATGTCAAAATCAGAAAGTGTCGTGTTCCCAGTCTGATCTCCAGGCTTTGTTATCTTTTTGTCAGTGTGCGTATGTTGTTGTGTCGAGCACATGGCTTTTTGTTTTGACAGCTCGCCCTGCTCCATTTGCTGGCTATAATTGCTTCAGGTTTGTGCATTTTAATTCACAGAAATCCAACCCAATTTTTTTTCTTTTTTTTTTAAATAAAAACTTTTTTTTTCATCAGATATTTTTCTGATGTTTAAAATCTATTAACAAGTGTTTACCAAAATAGGGTTCAGTAAAATGGTAACAAATACATTCTCTGAGCATTTTAATTTCACATCCATAACGCTGGAATTGCCCACATCTGTGCAAGGAGTGAGATGTGCTGACAGATAGGCTACAAGAGATAGGAATAGGCTATTACATTATCTGTGGAAAAAAATATATGTCCTTTTGAGCCTAAATGTTCTTGTACTCCATTTGAAGCACTGGCTAGAGGGCAACAGTTCAAAAGGATTGTGGCCTGGTTATGAACTCTGTGATGGCTTTTCCTGCTATTTTCAAGGACTACAAGGATGGGCAGGGGAGCAGCTGAGACAAACCGCTACTGAAGTGCACAGAACAACCCCTTGCAAGTCTCTAACTTCAGGTCCTGTGAGATGGTGAGGCTTTCCTGATTTCGCCAAGTGAGAGATGTTGACCCTGGGCAACATTTCAATCAACCAGTCAGATTTGAGGGATTAGTTACACTTCATGTTTAGATTAAGCTAACCAAGGCTTTGTGCCTCTGCACCCTTATTATTCATCTATCATTTCCCTCTGATTTAAGGGCTATGGTTATGGTTAGAGTTTGGAGTGGGTGTAGACTTTTTCTACAAAAACAATATTGCCATAACAACATCTCTTACTTGGCAAAATCTGTTCAAGCGAGATGGTGGAACCCAGTGACCTGAAGGACTCCACAGCAAAACAGTTACAAAATATTGTGTGTTTTGGGCCATATTCGATTTAAATTGAATCTTTTAAAAGGGATAAGATATGCTTTGTCTTTTCTTCTTCTTAATGGAAGGTGCTCTCTCTGTGAGCTCGTTGAGCTCTGCTCTTGAGTTCTGCCCTTACTTCATTCTCTTCCTTTTTAGTTGAGCTTTGGGGTTCAGGCCACTAGGTCATGCTTCCAGGCTCTCCTCTTTCTTCTTCTAGACTTTATTTGCACTTACATCCAATTTTCACATTTAATTTATTTAAATGAATTTAAATGATTCATTGGTTAATTTAAATATGAATTTACAATTATTTTATCTATTAAACTAAAGAATTCATAATTGCAGGTTTGCTGATCACATCAGCAAACCTGAACACCTTGATTAGATAATTCAGGTGTGTTTGATTGGGGTTAAAGCTGAAATCTTCAGGACGGTCGATCTCCAGGAGCAGGGTTGGTGACCACTGGTCTATACAATAGAAAGGGATGCAATATGAAGGCTCGTCCGAGATATGGAGAAATATTGAATTCCTGTATCACACTGTTCGCCAAGTTTTATCCAAATGGCTATATCATGAGATACAATTGTCCATCTCTCTCCAAAGTCTCTACATCAAGTGATCTGCCCTTATAAGTGAGTAGGGAATATATGCGATTGGAACGCATGCAAAGCAGTTTCGCAAACTTGTGCATTACCAGTTATAATGTTGTAAATAACGTTCAGTTTCTTGCACAATTCGATCGATTCGCTTAAGTAAGACGTCATTAATACATCGAAAGAAGCCGCAGGGATTACTTTTATGTTGCCTCTATCTGTATTTTGAACTGTTAAAGACATGAATCTGTCGACTTTATTTCATTTTATAAAAAACCATGGACCACAACTCCAGGTAAAAGTCTTTATTGTTAAGAAATAATGTCACATAGGTTGAGTAATTGATCAGCCAGATCCTCTACAGATATGACTGTTAATGCTAATCCAATGCAATTTAGGTTACAAATGTTTTGCATTTTTTGCATGCATTATTTGGGGCTCTTATTTATTAATTTCTGCATTGTGGGGCCTAGTACACATGATTGAACAGTGTTGGAAGTGCATGAATGGTTTTTACCTGAAAACTGAGCTCATGATAGACAGACAGACAGACAGACAGAACAACACATTGAATGGTTATTTTGTCTGAGTTGTATCCAGTTATATGCTTTATCAGTAAGGTAAAGATGTGTTTTGTTAAAAGTAGCTATTTTCTATATAAATCTCCAAATCTGATTATTAATAATGATTCTTAATTCATTAAATAACACCGCCTAAAAAGTAACGAGTAACTAGTACTCTGAGTAGTATGTAACAGTACTTGTACTTAAGTACAAATTTCCAGTACTCTTTCCACCACTGATCATAATATAATATCACAAAATTTAATTTATTGTTACTACTGTAGATCTATATTAAATTATTATGAGATCTACATTGCTTTCAAAATCTTTATTTTTAAAATAATTTTGATTCTGTTTCTTATATATTGTGACATATTTTAATGACAGTATATGTATTGAACAAAAATGAGCAGAGTAAAACAAACAGAATGGTCAAGCGTATACGTAAGAAATGTACTGTGCAGGTGTGAAACCATAATCAATTCCAGATATTTTAAATGAATTTGTTAATGCATAGTAAATTCTTAAATTAAATAGTACATTCATTATTTTGATAAATTTACCCACCACATGTTTATAATTCATGTCAAAATGGATTAGCTCAACTTTATTTATATAGCGCTTTTTACAATTTTCATTGTTACAAAGCAGTTGTACATGAGACATATTGACTAAGCAAAACAAGTAAAGTTATACCTGTAAAAACAAGAAAAAGGTGAAACACAGAAGACCGACATACCCACATACAAAACACTCCACACACACAATATGCACACGTACTAACACACATAGACATAGACATAGACATAGACACGCACGCACGCACGCACGAACGCACGAAAGCACGCATGTTGAGTTTCCATGTTTTATGGGGACATTCCATAGACGCAATTGCTTTTATACTGTACAAATTGTATATCATATTCCCTACCCCAAACCCACCCCCTAACCCTAAAAGTCACACACAACTGTCTGCTCTTTTAGATTTTCAAAAAAGTTAATTCTGTATGATTTATAAGCTTGTTTCCTCATGGGGACAAAAAAATGTCCCCACAAGGACAAGGATTTTGGATGTTGCCATCTTTGTGGGGACATTTTGTCCCCATACCGTAGGGTTTACCCTTCCCCCCCAACCCCCCCCCCCCACACACACACACATACACACACAAGCACACACACAGACACGCACACACAGGCACACACGCACAGTGAAAGTACACATTTAAGATAAAAGAGAGAGAAGCACAGGTCAAATATAACATACTATAAATTCCTATATGCAATATTAAGTAAAACTTTAAAATTCTAATTCCAAAGCAGCCCCCCGGCCAGACAAATAGTACAAAACAGTATGCAAACAGTGGCGAGGAACCCAAAACTCCAATGGAGAAAAAAAACCCTCCGGAGAACCCAGGCCCAACCAGGGGATTCCTGTTCCCCTCTGGCAAAAGCTGCTGCCTCTGCACAAGCTCGACAGTGCTTGCACATCAAGGCTAAATAAAAATAAATAAACTTACTAATAAGGTAAATTATAGATTTAAGATTATCATTAATCTATTAATAATTAATCTAATAGCATTTGAAATTTTGTAGTGATGACGTGTCAAGTCGCCGCGTTTCTTTATCCAGCTCTATCATCTCAGCTCTTGTCAGGTCGCTGCTTTCCATTCTCCGCTCTACCATCAGGTCTGGCCATGAACTTCATCCTGCTCGCTGTGGTAACCGTGGAACAATGAGACAAGACATCTGAGAGTAGAGTACTGTTCTGCACTCTTTGATGCAACAAGTACATCAGTTGTGTTCCTGGTTCCGGTTGATCTAACTAATGCAGCCTTAACCCTCAGAGGATTTATATTATGGAAGTGTAGTGTATGCAAGATTAAAAAGATGCGTCTTTAGTCTAGATTTAAACTGACAGAGTGTGTCTGCCTCCTGGACAATGCAGGGAAGACTGTTCCAAAGTTTAGGCGCTAGATAGGAAAAGGATCTACCACCTGCACTTGATTTTGAAATTCTAGGTATTACCAACTGACAGGACACCTGAGAGCGTAATGCACGTGAAGGACTGTAATACAACAGTACAAACTCAGTACTGAGGAGTACAAACAGTACTCCTCAGTACTCACTCAAGTACTGAGGAGCTAAACCATGTAGGGCTTTATAGGTAATAAGCAAGTTTTAAAGTTAATGCGATGCTTTATAGGTAACCAGTGCAAGGTTGACAGAACCGGGCTAATATGTTCATACTTTTTTGTACGTGTAAGAACTCTAGCTGCCGTGTTTTGGACCAGTTGGAGTTTTTGTAAGAAGCCTGCAGGGCAACCACCTAACAGTGCATTACAGTAATCTAGTCTTGATGTCATGAATGCATGAATTAACTTCTCTGCATCTGACAGTGACAGCATATGACATGGTTTAGATATATTCTTAAGATGGAAAAACACAATTTTACAGGTGTTGGCGACATAGCTCTCAAATGACAGATTACTATCGAATAGAACACCAAGATTCTTTGCCGACGACGAGGGTTTTATGGAACATCCGTCAATAGTTAAACAGTATTCTTGGTTGTTACGTATGGTGGTTTTCGGTCCAATAAGTAACACTTCTGTTTTGTCCGAGTTCAGTAATAAAAAGTTGTTACTCATCCCGTTTTTTATATCGACTATGCATTCCATTATTCGATGGAACTGCTGTGTTTCATGAGGCTTCGAGGAAATATAAAGTTGAGTATCATCAGCATAACAGTGAAAGCTAACTCCGTGTTGCTTTATTATATCTCCTAGAGGTAGCATCATGTATAATGCGAAGAGCAGAGGCCCTAAGATTGTGCCCTGTGGTACACCGTACTGGACTTGCGATTTGCGTGACACCTCATTGTTTATTGCTACAAATTGAAAACGGTCGGTTAAATAAGATTTAAACCATTTCAAAGCTATTCCTTTAATGCCGACGTAATTTTCGAGTCTATGTAGGAGTGTGCTGTGGTCAGTGGTGTCGAATGCAGCACTAAGGTCTAGCAGCACCAATAACGAGATACAGCCTCTGTCAGACGCCAAAAGCAGATCATATGTAACTCTGATCAAAGCAGTCTCTGTACTGTGACATGCTCTAAATCCAGACTGGAATTCTACATTGATGTTATTCCTTTGGAGGAAGGAGCATAATTGAGTTGAAACTACTTTTTCCAGAACTTTAGATATGAAAGGTAGATTCGATATAGGCCTGTAGTTCCCTAGTTCTCTAGGGTCTTGTTGGGGTTTTTTAAACAGCCACCATATGCACATGTCCTAATGTCAGAGATAAGTTAATAATACTAAGAAGAGGATCTATAATTTCTGGGAGCATCTCTTTCAGTAGATTTGTAGGTATAGGGTCTAGCATGCATGTTGTTGATTTAGATGATCTAATAATTTTAGACAGCTCATCTTGATCTACGGTATAAAATAATTGCATTTTCTCCTTAAGGGCGCTGTAGTTAGTTTGTTCAGCGGGTTTCACTTCTGATTGCATTGTTATAATTTTTTCTCTAATATCTTGGATTTTATATGTGAAGTAGTTCATAAATTCATCACTGCTATGCTGATATACAGGATCAGAAGTCACTGACGATTTATTTTTTGTTAATTTAGCCACCGTGTTAAATAAAAACCTAGGGTTGTGCTGGTTTTCTTCTATTAGTGATGAAAAGTAGGCGGATCTAGAAGTTATTAGGGCTTTCCTGTATTTTCGAATACTATCCTTCCATGCTGTACGAAATACCTCTAATTTAGTTTTCTTAAAGTTGCGCTCCATTTTTCGGGCCGCTTTCTTTAGAGCCTGAGTGTGTTCATTATACCACGGTGTGGGGCTGCCATTTTTAATCTTCTTTAAACGTAGTGGAGCAACTTTGTCTAGCGTTACCGAGAAGGTGGAATTAAAATTTTCAGTGGTAATGTCAAGATCTTCAACGTTATTTCTCATGATTTGAGACAATTCGGGCAGATTATCGAGAAACGCATCTTTGGTAGTTGAAGTTATTGTTCTACCATATTTGTAACAATGAGTTTTATTTGTAGCCGTAGGCCAGTGAAGCAAACATAATACCAGATAATGATCCGAAATGTCTTCACTCTGCTGAAGGATTTTAACGTCGTCCACATTTATACCGTAAGACAGTATTAAATCTAAAGTATGATTACGAAGGTGAGTGGGTCCTGACACATGTTGACTAATGCCCATGGAGTTAAGAGTGTCTTTGAAAGCCATTCCTAAGGCATCTGTAACGTTATCTACGTGGATGTTAAAGTCACCAACGACAAGGAGTCTATCTGCGGCCAGTACTAGTTCTGATAAGAACCCACCAAATTCTTTAATAAAATCTGTGTGGTGCCCTGGAGGCCTATATACAATAGCTAGAATCAATTT
>NC_079908.1:2805010-2878853 GCF_024868665.1 Triplophysa rosa
ATTGTTATAATTTTTTCTCTAATATCTTGGATTTTATTTGTGAAGTAGTTCATAAATTCATCACTGTTATGCTGATATCCAGAATCTGAAGTCGCTGACGATTTATTTTTTGTTAATTTAGCCACTGTGTTAAATAAAAACCTAGGGTTGTGCTGGTTTTCTTCTATTAGTGATGAAAAGTAGGCGGATCTAGACATTTTTAGGGCTTTCCTGTATTTTCGAATACCATTTTTCAGGCCGCTTTCTTTAGAGCCTGAGTGTGTTCATTATACCACGGTGTGGGGCTGCCATTTTTTATCTTCTTTAAACGTTGAGGAGCAACTGTGTCTAGCGTTTCCGAGAAGGTGTAGTTAAAATTTACAATGGTAATGTCAAGATCTTCAACGTTATTTCTCATGCTAGCAATTTGAAACAATTCGGGCAGATTATCGAGAAACGCACCTTTAGTTGACGTTATTGTTCTACCATATATGTAACAAGGAGTTTGATTTGCAGCCATAGGCCAGTGAAGGAAACATAATACCAGATAATGATCAGAAATGTCTTCACTCTGCTGAAGGACTTTAACGTCGTCCACATTTATACCGTAAAACAGTATTAAATCTAAAGTATGATTACGAAAAAGAGTGTGTCCTGACACATGTTGTCTAACACCCATGGAATTAAGAGTGTCTTTGAAAGCCATTCCTAAGGCATCTGTATCGTTATCTACATGGATGTTAAAGTCACCAACGACAAGGAGTCTATCTGCGGCCAGTACTAGTTCTGATAAGAACCCACCGAATTCTTTAATAAAATCTGTGTGGTGCCCTGGAGGCCTATATACAATAGCCAGAATAAATTTAAAAAATGCTTTATCGTTAGCATTAGGTATTGATACATGAACAGGGCTCTAGACTAACTTTTTGCACTGGTTGCACTGGTGCGCCTAACTTTTTTCTTAGGCGCACCAGCACAAAAGTTAGGAGCACCCAAATTTTTGACCGCATCACATTTAACACTGCAGTTTTACCAGTTCACTTTTTTTAAAATCGCTGTCCATGTAGGCAAAATTGACTTGTAAATGATTAACTAACAATCTGGTCAACATAAAGTTCTTTATTTGAAGCACAATTCTACAAGAAAGGTAACTTACTGAAAAAGTGTTGATGCTTAAAGTGCTTCACTGAACTGAAATTTAAACTTAAAACATCTCAAGATAAATGGACCAGGGCTTGACATAACCTGGGAGGTTGATGGCTCCGTGTCAGAGCATTGCTTATGATTTTTGGACCGATCAGGCCTTAACTTAACATTATTCACAAAAAAGTTCTCAATCGTTCTTTTCATCTTCTCTCATCATCCGCGACTACATCCACTCTGTTTAACTGACGGGCCCTCACCTCTCTGTCTGACTGCAGCACACGCATACAATGCTCTCTATAATGCTTTATAATAATGATAAACACTTGTATTTTTCAGGAGACAGACTGCAGATCGAGAGATGTCACCAGCATCCGTTTTCATGTGTCTCTGACATTGCAAACCTGAGATTTGGGGGGGGGGTATGATTTCGGCAAGCCTTGCCAAAATCACACTCCCCTCTTTATAATGCTTTATAATAATGATAGACACTTGTCTTTTTCAGGAGACAGACTGCAGATCGAGAGATGTCACCAGCATCCGTTTTCATGTGTCTCTGACATTGCAAACCTGAGATTTGGGGGGGGTATGATTTCGGCAAGCCTTGCCAAAATCACACTCCCCTCTCTATAATGCTTTATAATAATGATGGACACTTGTCTTTTTCAGGAGACAGACTACAGATCGAGAGATGTCACCAGCATCCGTTTTCATGTGTCTCTGACATTGCAAACCTGAGATTTGGGGGGGGTATGATTTCGGCAAGCCTTGCCAAAATCACACTCCCCTCTTTATAATGCTTTATAATAATGATAGACACATCCTTAGGCCCTACTCATTTCAAGTGCTGAGTGCTTGAAGTGAACTCTCTGAAGTGTGAACTGTCTCTCGTGTATGCATTTGGAGCTCCATTCTTCATGGGTTTCCATGAAGTTTCGCATCAGAAACGAGTGATGGAAACAGCAAATTTCTAATTAAAAACCCTTAATTCGCAAAAAAGTTTTTACGTTCGCTTGAGGTGGTTTTTCTTTTTTGCGAAAAAGGTTCATGCGAATAATGGTAGATGGAAACGCATTTACCGAATAAATTCCTCCAAAAAGTCACGTAACTGCACTATGAGACAGCGTAACCTGACTAGCCAGAGTACTGATCTTGTTACACAGCATGAGAAATGTTGTTATGGTTATTCTTAAATGCCTGAGCAAAGTCATCAAAGTATTCTGTAATTACCTCTTAGAACTGTCACGACTGTGTTTCCCAAACAGCAGGCATCCACAAAAGCACCGCATTTATTGTGTTTCGTAATTGTCGGCTTGCGCAAGTTTTATTATACATGAAAATTATTATATTCAGTGGCTTCTCTTACTTTTCTTACTGATATTTAGTAGCAGTTTATTAGGAAGTGACGGTTGACTAGTTGGATGGAAACGGTGCTTATTCGAAAAAGTTTTATGCGATATTCCAATTTTGCGCATAAGCTAAATTCGCAACTTTGGATGGAAACCCGGCTAATGACAGGTGAAAACACGCACGTCCCTTCGCGAGCATATCACGCTCTAATGAAGGGAAACGGGGAGTTACAAATTGCCCTCATTGTAATCCGTCAAAATGACGGATGAACGGCCTTCGGATTTTTCCGTCACTGGTAAAAAAAATCTGTCAATGACAGAGAATTTTCGGTTAACGCGACCTCTGGTACACACATGTAGGGCCTACAGGAATATCTGGACCACGGTCAATCTGAGTGGGGGTCCGCCCATCACTATCTCGGATTGGTTTAGACCACGATATGGGCCTAATGTGTGTCTGTTGTTGAATCACAGGGAGACTTTTAGAGTCGCAGAGACTTTTTTTCTCCCTCGAACGGCTGGTCGCACCGGTGCGACCTCATATTTTTTTTAGTCGCACCATTGAGAAATACGGTCGCACTCTAGAGCCCTGATGAAGTACCATGACTTCAAAAGAATTGTATTTAGAGTTAGACTTCTGGGAAATGCTAATAGAGTTATTGTAAAGTGCAGTGACACCCCCCTCTGCCTTTTGAATGAGGTTCATGTTTATAATAATCTTGGGGGACAGATTCATTTAAAGTAATATAATCATCTGGTTTTAGCCATGTTTTTGTCAAACAGAGCATGTCTATTTTATGATCTGTTATCATATCGTTAACAAAAAGTGCTTTATTAGAGATTACTTTCTTAAATGTTGTCTGGGGCATATTGACCCCATAATGGTTTCAACAAAGCACATTACCGGTTTACTAATCCCTTTCTAAATCTTTTCTGAGGCAGTGTGCACACTGCATCTAAATTTGTTTTTCACTTCACCTTTTAGTGATTAATCCTTCTGTATACACACACAGTTAACTAATTAACGGCAATGACAAACACATTCTACTACATTCTTACACGTTTTGACATGGGGCTGGTGACAGTGTTGCCATATCTTTTGGTAGAAAAATGGCAAACAAGGATAAACCCAAAATAAATCTAAAAAAAATGAAACCTTTTAAAAGCTACACACAACTGTCCATTTATTAACTCAATAAAGTATCTATTGCTTCATGTATTTTACAATTACATATTTGTCTTAGGAATGCTAAAATGTCAGACAACCATGAAGCACAAAAAGATGAACTGCTGGCTCTAGCAAGCATATATGATGAAGAGGAGTTTCAAAGGGCAGAATCAGGACGGGAGGGTGAGATCCATCTGTGCCTTGAGCTTCCTTCTGACTTTAAACTGATAGTCAAGGGTGAGATTTTACGAATATTTAAATATATATCGCTTTTCGGTTCCTTGCAGTCTTTTTGAGTTTGTGTCTTTTTTACACAGAGCCAACATGTGTAGAGTATGGTATATCATTTCTACCAACTATTCTGAGTTTTGATCTACCTGTGGACTACCCTTCATCATCAGCTCCAGTCTTTTCTTTAAGCTCCAAATGGCTCACAGGAGAACGAGTGAGTTCTGCTTTGGATTCCAAGCTATTTAAAACAATTCTATTTGGCATTTTGGTAATAGCACAAAGAGTAGTTACTTTGCTCTAAACTCTACATTTATTTTATGTATAAAAAAGATCACCACACTTTGCAAAAGACTAGATGAACTTTGGGAGGCGAACCGGGGAAATGTGGTTCTTTTTACCTGGATCCAGTTCCTAAAAGAAGAGACTCTGGAATTCTTAGGCATCCATTCTCCACTTGAGATCCAAAGCATTGCTGGTCAGTCTCAGGGAGAATCTGGCCAGACGCAAGCAGCAGAAAAAAGTAAACCACAAGAATTAGACCCAAGAGCTGTTCAAGAAGTCGAACTTCGCACAGACATACTAAGTCACCTGCTGGATTTTGATGAAGCTCAAAAGCAGAAAGTGTTCGATGGAAAGGTCTTCTGTTGTGGGATCTGCTTCTCTGAGAAGCTTGGTTCCAGCTGTTTGCTCTTTAAAGAGTGTCAGCATGTCTACTGCAAGGCCTGCATGAAGGAATACTTTGAGATCCAGATCAGAGATGGTAAAGTGCAGTGCCTTGACTGTCCTGAGCCGGAGTGTACGTCCGTAGCCACTCCAGCACAGGTACATCTCAGGACAACCTTTTTATAGTTTAAGTTATGAATATGTTTTAACACTTCAGCTCCAGTTTTAGTCCTGACAGCATTAGATCATTTTAATAGGTAAAGCTTCTGGTGGGAGAAGAGGAGTTTGCCCGCTACGACCGTCTCCTTCTGCAGTCAAGTTTGGACCGAATGGAAGATGTTGTTTACTGTCCCCGCAAAAGTTGTTGCACGCCTGTGATGCTGGAGCCGAAAACCTCTCTGGCCATTTGCCCATCTTGTCGATACGCTTTCTGTACCATCTGCAACCGAGGCTATCATGCTCTTTCTCAATGCATTGCCACTGCTGGTGAGATTTTAGTAAATGTTTGAATTACTGCTTGAGTTTGATGTTATTTTTTCTGTACCTTGATGCATCTCTTACATATTGTAATTCCTGTCATAGGAAATGTGAAATCAGGAAATTTATCAAGTAATTTTGATGAACAAAATATTAAGTACAGACAATATATCTGCTTTTCTTTAACAGAAGAAATTAAGCGTTTACGGGAGGAATACTTAGCTGCGAGTGAGATAAGAAAGAAATCTCTTGAAAAGCGTTTTGGAAAACATGTCATCCAGAGAGAGGTGGAGAATTACTTTAGTACAGAATGGTTGAAGGATAACAGTAAGAAATGTCCATCCTGTGGCACTCATGTACAGGTGAGCATTTTTATCCACAGTGCTGCAGACCTAAAGATCTGTAATATTTCTGTCGCTAGAAGGTGTGGTCGTTGAGTTTCAGATAAGTCTTTCAAATAATGGATTGTTATCCTTGAGTTGACCATATTTATAAATTACATAATTGCAAAACTGCTCGGTATTACAAACTGAACCATTTTAAACCACTTCTGTGATGATGGCTACCTGCAGACTTTTCTCCTTGCTAGGCTAGTACTCACCAAACAAATATATAAATGAATATAAATGTTTAATATATATATATTTTAAGAGGGTTTTCTAAAGACAATGGAGTGATAGAAGAGATGAAACGCACTATACAGTCTTGTTATGCTGTCATATTTGACTGCTCAATGCCGGTCAGAATCAAGTGTTTTTGAGAGATGTTTATTAGTATTTCAGAGATATGTTTGTATGCATGTTTTATCCTTGGGCCCATAATAAAGCATCATCGTAACAACATTGAATCAACTTTATTACGCAAACTGTCATCAGTCACTTCTGTTTTCTCCATTTTCAGAAAGACAAAGGCTGTAATAGAATGACATGTACCTCCTGTTGGAAAAAATTCTGCTGGGTCTGCTGTACTCTTCTCAGCAATAATAACCCATACAACCACTTCTCAGACCGAAATTCACCATGTTTATAACCTGTAAGTGCCTTCTTTCAGACGGTCTAAAATGTTGTTTACCCTGTTTTCATTATTTTTGTCTTGACTGATTTTGAAGGATTCATTTTAATGCATTTTCATCAATAATCAAACTAAAATACAGGTATGGTAAAGATTTTGTTGTGTACTTTCCTGTAATATTTAAATTACGATTATTATTTTCCTTCTAGATTGAACTGACAATAAATAGAACAGAAGAAAGCTTTTTGAGAAGGTTCCTAATCTGACATAATGGAAGGCTCTCCGAACATGATTTATTCAGTGCACTAAGCATTTTCTTTACATTTTTTTATTTTGTTTTCAATTAAAAAATGTAAACATGTTTATTTCATGTTTATTTTTCAGTTGTTGTTTTCATTCTGGTTTGGGTGAACATTTTGAACAAACCTATTGTCCAAGCATTATCGACAAAACAAAACAAAGACTTGGGTCACACAACACATGTTAAAACTATAGGATTGATATGATAAAATATTAAAGATTATATAATTTTTAATCAAATTGATTATACATTTTATACTGAATATTTCATTAAATAAATCTCATATATCAATATTTGGTGAAAAAAGCTGCTAAATAAAGGAAATTTAAAGCCATCACATTAACGTGCCAGACAAGTAAATAATTAAATAGACGTAAAAAAGTCTATTTATTAGACAGTGTGTTGTTTATTTCCATTTAATTGAATATAAGTTCACTGTGATAGGCCAACACGACAATCCATTTAGCAAATGAGTGAATCTGTCCAAGGTAGATGCATATGGATGTCTTTGGCCATTGCATTGTGTTTTGAGCATATCATAGTTGACTCATTACTGCTAGCTTTTGGTAAGTGTGTAAACAAGTGTGCTTTGACTTTATAATGAGGTAAAATTCCTTAGAATTAGTCAATTTATTACTAACAAATAATATATTTAATTGACATAAAATTTGTTTATTTATGTTTGTTTACAATACATTAACTTTACTGTTTATAATAAATGATTTATATAGCTAGAAATGTGAAAAAAATGTTTTAGTACATGTGGAAATCACATTATTTTAATTTATGTTGATTATTACACTACTGGAACTTACTGTATGTTCACAAATTGTAAGAAGGCTTGATTGAGTGAATAAACTGTAATTTTTTAAATGCATTTCTTACTATGAATGTTTGAATAAGCACCTTGACATTATGCTAAAAATAGCATTTAAACAACAAAGATCGTTGCTCAAACATACAGTATTAAAGGCCCGGTTTGACAGACAAGGCTTAAGGCTAGTCCCAGACTAAAATTAATGTTTAACTGAATATAACTTGCACTGAAATATTTTAAAATATATCAGTGCCATTGTTTTGTCTCAAGATGCAGATCTGTAATGTATTCTTCTAAGGAATTTTTATAAAAGCGACATATCTTAATTCAACTAAGGCATAGTCCTGGCTTAAGCTAAGCCATGTCTGTGAAACCAGGCCAAAATGTTTAATATAAGAATCAAAACAGAATAATTAAAAAAATAGTAATACAACTTAGCGAAGTTAAGCTTGATTTGTATTTTTAAAGCATATGAAGTGTTAATGTCAGTCCGCACTCAGTGTTCTGGGATTGAAACGAGATCCACTGTGTAAGGGCTTTAGGAGGAGGTACCCAGGTCAGGTAATGAGACAATACCTCACGAAATCAGATACAAAGAGCTAGCCCTCACTGTAGAGTCATTCATTCAAAAGCCCCACAACCTGCTGTAATCCCTTTGGCTAGAGTTGCTGACACTGGCTAACCCTTTAGAATAGGCCTCTCTCTTGTGCTGTGGGAAGGCCGCTGCATCTTACCCAACCAGTCCATGTGCCGCAGTGCTATTAAGCTACCGATTCTCAAAATATAACTCCAAACTACCAGTAACCCAACTCACTGAGCGGAACAAGGTCAGTAGATCTGTAAGTTCTCTTTGAAAAAGTCAAAATAAGATGTGATGGTTAAAAATCGTATTTAATATTGTTTTATGACCTAATAATGAAACTACAAATCAGGTAATTTTTTCATCTGAATAATTGATCTTTTACAAATATTACGTTAAGTGTTATGACATTTTCACATCTTATTAGATATGGGTTTGTTTTGTGTAAATATTTGTTTTCTTTTATATACCTATTTTAACATCTGTAGTGACCCCTTGGGAAAAATAAAAAATGATTGAAGGTGATCGAGAACTGTCCGCTATAATTCAGGAACTTTGGGATAATGACATAAAACGTCTGAGACCTGGGATTGATTATCGCATTTCTCTGCAGGTAATTCTGAAATCTCTTGAAAGAACGTCAGAATATATTTTAAGAACCATTTAAACCGATGATTTTGAATAATAGTTCACCTCTGGTTTCTTTTATATTTTGTTGGGTTTTGTCAGACACATAAAGTGCCACAACCTTACTATTTTGTGTTACGAGGTCATAAAGTCAGAGAGATTGAGCTCGCACAGTAAATGACAGAGACTAAATGAGCTGCAGGATTATTCTTCAAAGATATTCAGAGTTCAAAGCGGTTCACAATAAGATTAATGTTTAAATGCATGCTGGGATGGTTAATTTCTGATTGATTTGTGAAATTAATACAATTTAATTAAGTAACAGCAGTAATGGCAATAAAGTAATGCCAAGATACAAATAAAAAATGTCACATGTATAATGTGTATCCTACCATCACATCTCGTGTCTTGTCTATTATTATTACATAATAGTCAGACACGTATTTGTCAGGCATATTTACTTTGAGCACCGCTTCCTGAAAATATTTTGATTAATGACATTGTAGAAAATCATATCTCTGGATAACATATCAGTAAATGTCATATAGATAGACAGAAGATCAAAGGCATTCAATTTTAATAACAGGCCAGTATATAAACTTAAAGCAAGTATAATTTCTACATGAAATCTAAAGGTTTAAGAAGGTTCAGGAAAGTCTTCAGGCTTTTCTTTATGTCACAGGGCAAAGCAGGTGATCGGGCGGGCTGCAGTGACGGCAATGATGCAGCGGGATTACCTTTGTTTACATTTGTTGATGAAAACATATTCAAAAAGGAGACTTTCTTAGGTAGGAAAATCTATCAAATTGTGTCATTTTGTTTTTTAGTATCAAGGAACCAAACAGATTTATGATACATTATAATATATTATAATTAATATACCATTTATATTCTATTTAATATACATCCATGATAACTATAGTATGCCATGATATGATATGAATAAACAAGTATGCATTTTGACCAAGTGTGGATACTAATATAGGTACTAATAGCATTATTATCGATTTAGCCTTCATCTCACTCCTGGACAATTATGAAAGTGATACTGGTGAACCAGAGATTGTCACGCCAGAGGAAGAATTGGAAAATCACAAGTTCCTTGATTCAGTTTTAAAGACCCCCACAATGAAGGTAAGAAAGTGATCAAATAAATTATTTACCACTGTGTTTGTTTTTCTAAAAGAAAAGCATTGATGAATGATTAATGACACCATAATTCATTTATATTTGCATATTACATATTTCATTATTCTGTCTTTGTATAACCAAATCACAATTATAAGTAATGTATGTAAACATTCACTCTTGGTATTGCAACAAATTGTATATTGCAATGGCAGATTGCCCACAGATATCTAGTGGAGAAGCATCTGTCTCCAGAGGACATCACAGACTTAAAACAACAGCTGTATCGCATCTGGTTTGAGCTGTATGCCAGGAGAGGGTCCAGTAAGTAAGTATATAGACTTAGAAGCATTACACACTTCTCCTCTGTAGCAGGTCATTACCTATAAGCTTAATAATAATGTTAAGTATAAGGATTTCTATAGACCAATTTCTCTGTTGGTGATGTGTCTCGCTCTTTCCCCACAGACCGGACTCCTCTGGTTTTGAACATGTCTTTGTGGGAGAGACCAGAGGAGGTCATACTGTAATTGGCTTCCATAACTGGATTCAGTTGTACTTGCAAGAGAAACTTGGACACATCGACTACAAGGGATACAGTGTGGATGCAAACTCACCCCAGGTATTTAGAGAACCTTTAGATCTTGAAGAAGAACAATGGGATGATGGATTGTTCCTAATCTGATCTCATGCATATTCCAGACAAAATGTTGTATTTTGAAATCTAAATCATTTTTCCTTTTTATGTTTCACCACAATCTCGTTTGCCAGCCGGATGACAACAAACACATTTTGGCACTACAGTTTTGCTGGAAGAATGGAATTAAACCCAAAGGAAGCATTTTCATTGGTGTAAGCCCTGAGTTTGAGTTTGCTTTATACACTCTGTGTTTCCTCACGTCACCGAACGAACGTGTGAAAGTCTCCTTCAACATCTATGAGGTGGAGATAGTCTGTCACCACTATAACCAGAAGCACATTGGCACCACCTATCCTGTCCTTGTAAAATACCTCAATGTGTCACCAAAGAAAGGGGTAGATTAATTCATAGCCATGGGTTATACTGTATGTTGTTATGTTTTTATCCCAAAAACAATAAACCAAACAACAAAGCCATATCCTCTGCTGTATTGTTTGATTATGTTTGACAAAGTAGAATTGTGCCAAGTTGGCAACATATCAATTTCTTTTCATCTCATCTCAACATCTCAATTTATTTATAAAGCACTAATTTAAAACAACCTCAGGTTGACCAATGTGCTATGTACAATACAACTACACAGTATATAAAACATAAAGAAACACAGAAAAGACAACATTCAACAACAACAACAACAAAAAACATCACATAGCATAAGTTAAAGCAAAAAGATAAGTTTTTAACTCTGAAGACTGTTCCAGAGTTTAGGTGCGGCTACTGCAAAAGCCCGATCATCCCTGGATTTTAGTTTTGACTTTGGAACAGACCTCAAGAAGCTGAAAGATTAATTTCCAACAGAACGATTTTGCAAATTCTAGTTGAATGGTGGCAACTCAAAGATAACATACTTTTGTTTTATTTTAGATGCTTTTATCTGCAACATAATTCCCACAGTCACAATTGTGCAGCTCTATAGTTTTGATGAGTTTAAATAAAAAAAACAGTTTTTTTTCATACTGAAAGTGCTTATCATTCAGCATCAGTATTCTGTATATACAGCTGTATAGTGTAATTAGGGAAGTCGTGGCCTAATGGTTAGAAAGTGGGACTTGTGACCAGAAAGTTGCCGGTTCGAAGCCCAGGGCCGGCAGGCAACGACTGAGGTGTCCTTGAGCAAGGCACCTTACCGCTACTTGCTCCCTGGGTGCTGCAGTGATAGCTGCCCACTGCTCTGGGTGTATTGATGGGATCCATCAATAATAATAATAATAATAATAATTCCTTACATTTATGTAGCACTTTTCTGGGCACTCAAAGCACTTTACATGGAAGGGGGAAATCTCCTCAAGAGACATGGAGACAGAGTGATGAAGCCAATCAGTACATATGGGGATGATAAGTAGGTCACATATGGATAGAGGCAAATGGGCAGATTTTGGCCAGGATGCCGGGGTTACCCCACTGATCTATATAAATGACTGGATTGCTCATGACGTCATTACACTGAAGCTACCGCGCCGCCATTTTGGTATGCCCAAACGTTCTATTAAATTAATAGGGAGTTATCACATACTAATGATAATCAGTAACTTACTAGTCCCGGTTTTTGTATCTAAAGTCTCACAGTACATTACAACGCAAATGTCTTAAGCATGTAAATGGTTCATTATTTAAAGTCGGTAGTTACGTTCATTTTCATTACATTAGAGTACATATCAGATCAGCAGACTAACGAGACACCTCAACATATGACAAATGTGCTCATTCTGAAATATAAATACAGGCTGTATATGTTCTTTAAGCCATGAAGCTTTATTTCTAAACATTTACACATGTGCCATTACAACAGTGTGCAATACACACTCACCTTCTATATATTGATTTCTATACGTCACTATTCTGCCCAAAATAAACATAAACATTGGAAAAAACATCAGAATTAACAATAATTTAAACACAACTAAGAACTTATCACACCACACCTAATAAGCTGAAAACGGGTTATTTTAGATCGTCATTTTGACGGTGTACCACAGGGCTCAGTCTTAGGGCCTCTGCTCTTCGCATTATACATGCTACCTCTAGGAGATATAATAAAGCAACACGGAGTTAGCTTTCACTGTTATGCTGATGGTACGCAACTTTATATTTCCTCGAAGCCTCATGAAACACAGCAGTTCCATCGAATAATGGAATGCATAGTCGATATAAAAAACGGGATGAGTAACAACTTTTTATTACTGAACTCGGACAAAACAGAAGTGTTACTTATTGGACCGAAAACTGCTATAAGTAACAACCAAGAATACCGTTTAACTATTGACGGATGTTCCATAAAACCCTCGTCGTCAGCAAAGAATCTTGGCATTCTATTCGATAGTAATCTGTCATTTGAGAGCCACGTCGCCAACACCTGTAAAATTGCGTTTTTCCATCTTAAGAATATATCTAAACTACGTCATATGCTGTCAATGTCAGATGCAGAGAAGTTAATTCATGCATTCATGACATCAAGTCTAGATTACTGTAATGCACTGTTAGGTGGTTGCCCTGCAGGCTTATTACAAAAACTCCAACTGGTCCAAAACGCGGCAGCTCGAGTTCTTACACGTACAAAAAAGTATGAACATATTAGCCCGGTTCTGTCAACCTTGCACTGGTTACCTATAAAGCATCGTGTTAACTTTAAAACGTCTTGGTTACGGATGTAACCTAGGTTCCCTGATGGAGGGAACGAGACGTTGTGTCGAACCGACAGAATGGGGTTTGTCTTGAGAACCTATCATCTTCTGAGTATTTAGAAAAGGCCAATGAAAATTGGCGAATGAAATTTGCATGCCGGGCTCCTCCCCGGATGTCCGGGTATAAGAGGGAAGCCGGTGTGCTCATTCATTCACCTTTGGTCTGAGGAGCCTAAAGCATCCTCCCCCGACCGCTGGGGTGGGCGGCCAGTGTTGTGGCATGAGGGACACAACGTCTCGTTCCCTCCATCAGGGAACCGAGGTTACATCCGTAACCAAGACATTCCCTTTCTGTCGGTCTCTCGACGTTGTGTCGAACCGACAGAATGGGGTTCCTATGGAAAACGCCACAGCACTGAACCGCGTCACAATCTCTGCGGAGCGACGTTGACTGGCCTGGGCGAGTCAGACGAACACGCTAGCGCGAAATTATGACCTTCCAGTGGAGAGGAAGGGGGACCCAGAGCTTTCCACAAAAAGTTGGGAAGCCCCCTAACGCCGGCCGTCACGGGCGGAGGCCTGATTCTCTAAATGGCGAGAAGCCGCCCGGCACCGTACGGGCCACTGGGTAAGCATTATTCCCCCTGGGGGGGAAAAACGCTGCAGAGGCCACTACCTACCGTAGGGAGGAATTAGTGGAGACACCACATGGTCTCACCATTAGGGGAGACCTCATGGGAGGAATGTGCGGACTGCAGGAGTTAACCGCAAGGTGGGAGTCCACCTGGGGAGGTCATGGGTTGCCAAGGTGGGAACCATTCATGAGGATACATCAGACGGAACAGCCCACGGAGGGGGGGTTACCACGTCTGGAGCACTAGGTCCGGTTAGAGCTATGTGGGAGATAACTCAACTGTTCCCCGGCCTAAAGGGGCAGGGCTGCTCTGCCCAGCCTGTCCCCTGGAAGGGTGCTTAGTGATGGATGGAATGCCTGTTCTTTACCCGAGGGGAAAGAAGTGAGGCGGGATCGCCACTGCTCCCCCCGGAGGGGGAAGGGCTTCCACAGGCGTATGCCCTACCGGCTGCAGGTCCCACACCTTGCCAGGATGCGGGCTGACACCGGTTCCACGTGTAGGTATTAGAACCTCACGGAGTTGTTAGGCATAGCCCAACCCGCAGCTCCGCAGATGTCTGCCAGAGAGGCGCCCTGAGCCAGCCACGAGGGGTGTGCCTCACCCCCAAAGGGCAGGAAAAAAAGATCAGTATGCCCTAACGAGGGCATCCACGATCCAGTGCGCCAGCCTCTGTTTGGAGACAGCCCTCCTGCTGACCTCCGAAACAGACAAAGAGCTGCTCAGAGCTTCTGGGCTCTGCATGCGGTCCAAGCAGAGGCGCCGTGCGCGTACTGGACATAGCACGGATAGGTTGGGTCTTCCTCCCCGGTGGGGAGAGCCTGCAGGTTCACCACCTGGTCTCTCGGGAGAGTGGTGGGAACCTTGGGCACGTAGCCGGGGCGGGGTCTCAAGATAACGTGAGAATCCCGGCCCCGAGTTCTAAGCAATCTGCGGACACAGAGAGTGCTTGTAGATCCCCTACCCTCTTGGAGGTGAGCGCAATGCGGAACACCGTCTTTATCAAGACTGAGAAAGAGCGGTAACCCCGAGAGGATCGAAGGGAGCGGGGCCTCTTGAGGCCCGCCACCTAGGTCGCAAGAGGGTATGGAGCGCGGATAAGGTGGTCACGCTCTTGCGCCCCTTAGGAACCTAATGACCAGGTCGTGCTGTCCCAGAGGCTACCCAGCACTCGGGTCATGATGAGCGGCCGTAGCGGCTACATACATTCCCAGTGTGGAGGGGGAGAGGTTACTCCCCCGTCTCTTTTGAGGACGGGACAGCCCGTACCCGACCGAGCAACTCCGCGGGTCTTCTCGCAGAGAAGAGCACCAGGATGAGAAGAGGCGCCACCTATGGGCGTACAGCCACCCAGTGGCCGAAGCCCTAGCCTGAGTGACGTCCCAACCGGACCGGGGGTGGGTCACTCAGGATCTCCTCGTCCCGTCCAGACATGGAGACCAGGTTTTGCTTAGGATGCCGTAACGTGCCCCTTCCCCTGGGGAAGCTGTCCGGCAGGGGGAGCGGCCAGGGGGGAGTTGTTGTCAGAGCCTCAGCTCCGAGACCAAGTCCTGGTTAGGCCGAAGGGGCGTAACTAGTACCACTTGATGCTCCTCTTCCCTGGCCTTGCACAGGCCCTGTGCAATGAGGCTCACTGGGGGGAAGCGTACTTCCGCTTGTCCCGCGGCCAGCTGTGCGCAAGGGCATCCGTGCCGAGGGTACCTCGGACAGGGAGTACCCAAGCGGACAATGGGAGGAGTTCGGGGAGGCAACAGGACCACCTGTGCCTGGCCAAACTGCCCCCAAATGAGCCGGCTGCGCGGGGAGGGAGTCGCCACTCTCCGCAAGGCGTCAACTGACGAGAGAGCACATCGGCTGTCTGGTTCAGGACGCCTGGGATGTGTGTGGCTCGCAGGGAGCTGATCACCTGCTGACTCCAGAGGAGGAGGCGTCGGGCGAGTCATGTTAGCTGCTGTGAGTGAAGAATACGCCACAGCAGCTGTGCTGTCCGACCGGACCAGCACGTGCTTCCCTGCAGAGAGGAAGTCCTCAATGCAAGTAGCACAACCCACAACTCTAGGCAGTTGAATGCCAACGCAGGCGGGGGCCCGTCCACCGCCCCGACACTGCTCGCCCGTTGCACACGGCACCCCTTAGGGTGTGTCGGCAGAAAAGCGTGTGACCAACGCCTGCTGCCGGTGTGCCACGCTCTCCAAGGAACTTGACTCTGCCGCCAGTGTTGGAGCGGTCGTATATGCATCGACCCGAGGGGGGGCCACCCCCGCCGAGGATGCCATGAATCCCAGGAGCCTCCTGTTACAGGGGGACCGCTGACTGTCTGATCTCAGGCAGTTCAACACTGACCGGGCGCGCTAGTCCTCGCGCCCCCCCCTGGGGGTGAGCGGGGCCGCTCGTGAGGACAGAGTCGAGTTCCATACCGAGAAAGAGGATGCTCTGCACCGGGGAGAGCTTGCTCTTATCTCAGTTGACCTGTGGCCCCACCGATCTAGGTGCGGAGCACCAGGTCCCTGTGTGTACACCACAGATCTCGAGAGTGTGCCCAAACTTGAGCCAGTCCGAGATAGTTAGTACCCGTACACCTCCTTCCCAACGGGGAAGGAGGGCCTTCCACGACCTTCGTAAAGACTCGTGGAGACAGGGACAGACCGAAGGGGAGGACCCTGTACTGATATGCCCGTCCCTCGGCGCGAACCGTCGGAACGGCCGATGTCGAGGGAGGATCGAGACATGAAAGTCGCGTCCTTCAGGTCGATTGCCAGAACCAGTCCTGACGCCTGACGGACGCCAGGATGCGCTTTTGCGTGACCATCCTGAAAGGCAGCTAGTGTTGGTGCCTGTTCAGAACACCAGACAAGATAGGGCGCAACCCTCCGCCTTTCTTAGGGACAATGAAGTACGGGCTGTAAAACCCGCTGAACACCTCGGCCGGTGGGACGGGCTCGATCGCTCCCTTCACCAGAAGGGAGGCGACCTCGCCCGAAGTACGGGGGCATCCCTGCCTCTGCCTGAGGTAAAAGGACGTCCCGGAACTTGGGCGGACGTGTAGCGAACTGAATCGCGTAGCCGAGACGGATCGTCTTCCTCAGCCAGCCTGACAGTCCGGGGGCTCCCAGAACTGTGACAGGGGGACTAGAGGTTGATCTGCTTCATCGCCCCCGCGGAGGGTGGTTCGATGGCTAGCAGTACGGATTCCTTGCGGGGGAGGCCCCCCGGGGAGGAGATCGGCTCTGCCATATTTCCTGCCTGGCGACTGCAGCTCAACGCACTGTCTGACTGAGAGTGCTGAGGGCTGGTGTTTATACTCACATTGCGCTTTGCCATGACGCAACGTCGAGTTTGCCGTTCACCGTCGTGCAGAGGGTGAGAGCGGCTGAGGTAACCCAGAGAGAGAGGAAACTCTCCTTTTGAGAGTAAGTGGGCGCCAGCCCCCCAGAGGGGGCAGCAGATGGAGGGACGGGGCAGGAACCGTCCCTATCCGACCTACCACGCTGTGGCTGGGGTCGGGCCCAATGGTAGCCTCGATCCCCCTGAGGTGATCCCATGACAGCCGCTGCCGCGGCTGCTGATGGGGCGATGGTCTCCTCTTCGCTGTCTCCTCCAGGTCACTGGAGGGCGTTGAAGAGGACCAGGGCTGCTGGGAAGCAGACAGTGCACGGGACTCGACGGCCGAGGCGGCCGAGTTGCGGCACGGAGGACTGCTTTTTACTGTCGAGAACCCTCCACAGTAACACCAACCAGCCCCCCTTGCGAGAGGGTACGTCAGAAAGCGGACCTTCTCAGCGTTACTCATCTGGCAAGTATCGGCCAGAGGAGTTTCTCATGGACCACAAGTGTGGACATCGTCCGACCCAGGGCCCCCGTGGTCACCTTGGTCGCCCGTAGAGCAGGTCGGTGACGGCGCGGAGTTCCTGCATAAGCGCTGGGTCGGTCTTACCCTCGTGGAGCTCTCTCAACGCCCTGGCCTGGCAGGAGCCATAGCGTGGAGAGAGGAGGCAGCTTGGTCCGCCGCAATGTAAGCTCTCGACACCAGAGATGCCGAGACCCCACATGCTTTGGACGGGAGTCTAGGTCGAGCCCCCCAGGTGGCCGCCACCTACGGGCACGAGTGCACCGCGGCGGCAACTCCACCTGGGGGACACCGACGCATCCTCCAGCTGTCTCAACCTCGAGGGAAGAGAGGGTGACAGAACTTTGTTTGACGTGAAACGTGCGGAAGGGGGTTCCAGGTCTTACAAAGTTCCTCATGCACTTCGGTAAACACGGCACTGGGGGCGGCGCGGCTTGGAGCCCGCTCAAACCCGAGGCGCCATGTAGCCAGCCGCGAACGCCGGGAGAGGCAGTGCGGGCACTGCAACCCAACACTCACGGCGGCCCGGGAAAGCATGGCCGACATCTCGACATCCGCTTTTTCCTGGGCTCGACCCCCCGAGGGAGGGAGCCCGAAGAATCGTCGGAGTCGGATGGCAGTACGTCACCCCCCGATGCTGCAAGAGACCTCTCATCATCACGCATCGTGTCCGAATACGTGATTGAGGAATAAGACGGCGGACCGTCTTTTTGGGGAACGGTCAGACAGCGAAACGAGGTGTGAACGGTCCGTGAGCCGTGGCTGGCGGATTATCGCTCACAGTAATCCTCATCTCACCCTCGCTGCTTGCCATAGCGGACGGCAGGGCCGTAGTCCTGCCGCCACGGAACGGGGAGCAAACGAGGTGGTGGCTGAGTCCCGTGGGAACACAGCCACCTGTGACGCAACGTCTGAATCGTCACCGCCCGCAGTGCGGGCAGGACGTATCCACAACGTCTGCCCCAGCGTACTGGAAGCAGGCATTGTGTCCGTCCCCTCCTCGACGAGTGTCCCAAGAGAATCTCATCATCACGCATCGTGTCCGAATACGTGATTGAGGAATAAGACGGCGGACCGTCTTTTTTGGGGAACGGTCAGACAAGCGAAACGAGGTGTGAACGGTCCGTGAGCCGTGGCTGGCGGATTATCGCTCACAGTAATCCTCATATCACCCTCGCTGCTTGCCATAGCGGACGGCAGGGCCGTAGTCCTGCCGCCACGGAACGGGGAGCAAACGAGGTGGTGGCTGAGTCCCGTGGGAACACAGCCACCTGTGACGCAACGTCTGAATCGTCACCGCCCGCAGTGCGGGCAGGACGTATCCACAACGTCTGCCCCAGCGTACTGGAAGCAGGCATTGTGTCCGTCCCCCTCCTCGATGAGTGTGTTGCACCCATGAGAACAGCGGGACAAGCCACGCTGGAGAAATTTGCTCTTTTAGAAAAGGAAATTTGCTTGAACACCTCCGGAACTGCCGAGACGCCCAGGGGAGAGTCACTGCAGGAAGGGACCGTCCGCTGTCCACGTCGTAGATTCCAGCAGAAAGAATGATCACCCAGATCGTAGAGAAGCTCACAGATGCGAGGCTCTGAAGAACAAAAGGTGAATGAATGAGCACGCCGGCTTCCCTCTTATACCCGGACATCCGGGGAGGAGCCCGGCATGCAAATTTCATTCGCCAATTTTCATTGGCCTTTTCTAAATACTCAGAAGATGATAGGTTCTCAAGACAAACCCCATTCTGTCGGTTCGACACAACGTCGAGAGACCGACAGAAAGGGAATCTGATTACCATAAAGCCCTACATGGTTTAGCTCCTCAATACTTGAATGAACTCCTTTTGTATTACAGTCCTTCACGTGCATTACGCTCTCAGGCGTCCTGTCAGTTGGTAATACCTAGAATTTCAAAATCAAGTGCAGGTGGTAGATCCTTTCCTATCTAGCGCCTAAACTTTGGAATAGTCTTCCCTGCACTGTCCGGGAGGCAGACACACTCTGTCAGTTTAAATCTAGACTAAAGACGCATCTTTTTAATCTTGCATACACTAACTTCCATAATATAAATCCTCTGAGGGTTTAGGCTGCATTAGTTAGATCAACCGGAACCAAAAACACAACTGATGTACTTGTTGCATCAAAGAGTACAGAACAGTACTCTACTCTCAGCCAGTCTTGTCTCATTGTTCCAAGGTTACCACAGCGAGCAGGATGCAGTTCATGGCCTGACCTGATGGTAGAGTGGGGACCTGACAAGAGCTGAGATGATAGAGCTGGATAAAGAAGGACGCGGTCACCTGACACGTCCTCACCACAAAATTTCAAATGCTATTAGATTATTAATGATAATCTTAAACTATAATTTACCTTATTAGTAAATTTATTTATTTTATTTATCCTTGTGCAAGCTCTCTGGAGCTTGTGCAGAGGCAGCAGCTTTTGCCAGAGGGGATCTGGAATCCCCTGGTTGGGCCTGGGTTCTCCTGAGATTTTTTTCTCGATTAGAGTTTTGGGTTCCTCGCCACCGTTTGCATACTGTTTTGCATCTGCCTGGCCGGGGGGCTGCTTCAGAATTTTAAAGTTTTACTTAATTAATATTGCATATAGAAATGTATAGTCTGTTATAGTTGACCTGTGCGTCTCTCTCCTTTATCTTAAATGTGTGCTCTCACTGTGCGTGCGTGTCTTTGTGTGTGCGCGTACTTGTCTGTTAACGTGTGTGTGTGCGTGCGCGTCTGTGTGTGTGTGTCTGTGTGTTAGTACGCGTGCATATTGTGTGTGTGGAGTGTTTTGTATGTGGGTATGTCTGTCTTCTTTGTTTTCACCTTTTTCTTGTTTTTGCAGGTACAACTTTAATTGGTTTGCTTATAGTCAATATGTCTTATGTACAGCTGCTTTGTAACAATGAAATTGTAAAAAACGCTATATAAATAAAGTTGAGTTGAGTTGTAAGTCAATGGCACTCCCTGTCAGTTGGGCATACCAAGATGGCAGCACGATTGCTTCCGGTGGCTTCACCTCCTGCCATTGGTTTAACATTCTAGACACAATCCATTCATTTATATAGATTAGTGGTTACACCCCTACTCTTATTCGAGTACAAGAGCAAAACTTAAAATATTTGGGTACATAACTGTACCCCTAAAGACCTAAAAACCTTAAGGGAACCACCGGTGAAAGTTGTTCTGTTAATGTTGTGATTACACCTCTTACAAAGACAAAAAGGCAATAGTACACTGTGTCCAGCAGGTGGTGTCCCTGTATCACCAATATTGGGCTATGTTTCACACTTACAATAAACCACTCACCTTTAATCCAACCTTATGTGCAGTGCTATATTTGTAAAACATTACATAAAAATTGGCATGTTAATAAAACATCTTTAAAACAAAGTGACAACAAAAACATCTGTTCTCATCGGTCAGTCACACTCTTAAAGTAGTATACTTCAAAGAACACAAAATTGAAATAATTAGTGATGACAACTAAGAACTATCAAAGGCTTGGTAATAAATCCCACACACAAGTCACCAAAACAAGTCACAGTTAAAAAGTTGGCAGCTGTGATTGTTGGCAGCTATGACTGTCATAAAATGTGGAAATCATGTTCTAATTTACTACATATTGAGATTTCAAAAATTCAGTTACATATTCAGTTTATAAATAAAAATGTACTTCTTTACTTATATATATTAACAGATTATGAGCTGTACAATATATATGTATAGCAGTGTGTCCGTCCTTACCTGGGTAGGGCTTGTCCTGAACGTAACATTTGGCTCTTTTGATGTGCATGTGTGCTCAAGGGAGAAGAGGGAGGGGTCTCCTCCGCTGTCTTTGAAGTTTTATCTTGGAAGGATCTGGTTCATTCTCAGAGGAGCTGCCAGAACACAGAGAAGCACAGTCACCAGGAATTAGAGCAAGCTCACATTGCTGTGTGCTTGATCTGCACCAGAGGCTGCTGACTGATGTCAGGCGTCATAACCGGAAGATCCAGCACTGCTCTGTTCTCTTCTTATGCTGGTGGATATCTTGCACATCTCATTGTGAAAAATGAGCTTTTAAACTCTCCATATTTTTAGTACCCAATAGATGGTGAGTGGCAACCTTGTTTTTTTTTCTTTCATGCATAAAAATCCAGATTGATCACTGCACACCAACAGTCTGTAACCACCATCACCATATTATCTTAAGCCTACAGCTATTTAGCTATTTATATGTTATGAACTTTTACAATACTAGACATAAACAGTATACTATGCAGCATGTGCGGGTGCCATCGTGAAGACTGACAGGCTTGGAAACATGATACCAGATGTTCAGCGTAGGTGTTGTGAACTTCCACAATCCTCCAGATGTTGCATACAGCTTACTACTGTTCCCTGTATCAAATCTTAATTATCTGAGGTCGATTAAGTAGGAAGCCCAGCAGTTACAGGCTGCGCTGGAGAAACCAGGATGTAAAGTTTGTCTGTAGTTATTGTATTGACAGCACCGTTGCAATGAAGAATAGCCTGCCTCTACCATATGGAGATGTGCGGTGCACCAAAAATAAATAAATAATAATAATAATTCAAATATTTAATTTACATTCTTACATTCATTCATAAAGAAATAAACTAACCAATAAATAATAGTTGCTGATTCATAAATTAAATTGAGATTTTTGTGGCTGTTAGATCAGCTGCCCTTAAAGTGAAACCACATGAAATCATTTGGGGGGAGGGTGCTTTTTGTATGAATATGTTAGCTTTAAGGATAACTAAAAACTAGTGTGCTCCAAAACTTTACATAATTTGTAATTATAATATATTATCTGTCCAAACTTAAGTCTCTCACTTCTACCAATAAGGATACATTTTTATGACATTCTCATAAGATTCCAGGTCTTTAGGTTCACAAAAGTGGACCAACAGAGTAAGAACACGTGTGTTTGTTTTATTTAAAATATAACATATCTCATTTTGTAAATTGTTGCGCTTGATAAGTGTTTGTGGTATATTTTTTATTTCTGTCATGATCCCTGTCTGTGTTTCAACTTCATTTTATTTACTTTTGTTACTTCCTGTTTCCTGTTCCTGTTGTAGTTCTTTTGTTCATTGGTTCTGTGTCATGATCTGTTTCAGGTTTGTCTTGTTAGCCCTCCCGTTGCCCTGTGTATTTAAGCCCTTGTGGTTCCTTTGTCTTGTGTCTGTCATTGTTAGAGGTTTTGGTTTGATCTCTTTTGTTTTGAATTGGTTTTCATGTTGCTTGGCTCCTACTTTTTTACAATTATTCAAATCTTTAACTGCATGCGGATCCATTTCCTGCCTGGTTACTCCATGTTACAATTTAAAATAAAAGGAACTCTTAGTTTGATATTTGGTTTATCTAATTCAAACACTTTTAAAGATGCAGGGTTAAAAAGGGAAAACCTAACTGCTAGATTAAACTAAACCAGAAAATATTTATCTTTGACCCAACAATGAATTAAAACATCCCAACAAATTGGGGTGCAACAACCCAGCGTAAGTTAATTTACAATGCAACGGTTGGGCTCATCCCTTTTTGAAAAGAAGTTAAGATATTCATACACACATCTGGCTTAGGCGTCTTAAATACTTTTTGGAACAGTAAACTCTCAGAGAAAGATCTGCATGGGGTCTCCTGCTGTAATACCTAAGAGAGTTTGCTCTATTTAATAGCACCGATCTGTTCAGCACTGTTAAAGGACCACAAACTGCCGTGAGACTGGGTTGAAAGAACAGGAAAATTTAATGAGAGAAACAGAAGACGAAAGAGTCTCATACATGCACAATGTTTATTACTATATGAATAATAATTATGATTGACAAAAATGCTGTTTATTATGGAGTATAGCACCACAGGACATGTCAGCATCTACTAAATACCAGCAGAGGTTTTCACCATCTTTGAAATTTTGGTTCACAGTATAAGCTAAACAGAAACACTTTCTTACTGGGGAAATTAAAAACATGCCAAAAGAAGACATTTCAAAATAGTTAGTTGCGTACATAATTATGTTTCTTAATAGCAATGTCTTACACCAAAACTATCTCTTTGCTCTTTAAAGTTTTGTGCTTGCTTGTCACACTTAGAAGCACAGCTTTGCGTCACATGTTGTATCACACTTCTCTAGTCTGAACAGCAAAGCCCTTGACAGTCTTATGTAACACCACTTGCTATCAGCTCTGGAGCCAGTAGGGGGAACTGTTGCATCAATGATTACGGACGTTCATTTTTAACGCAACCCCTCTCATCTCAAAGTGACTTGACAGAATCTTGAAAAAAACCAAAAGAGCTGCAAAAACGACAAATGAAACATCTATCTCAAATATCTTATGTGTCAAAAACTATTTGAAATAAAAAAGCATTTTCCCCTTAACGTATATAAATAATACTCCAGAGCTGTAGTCTAGTCTCATTTTACGTGGCAAAACTGTTTAACTAAACAATTACTTAGTGTTTTAATGGTTTGAAGGTGAAGTGAATAACTTTTGTTCTGCTAGTGCTCAGCAACCCAGATGTATGTGAGCTGCATGCTGCTATTTTTGCTCCTGGGCAACACAGTTTCAAAAACATTTCTCATCTGACCATCTGACTGATGGCACTATGAGAAAACCAACTTGATCTCACAGGAATTCATAACTATTTTATGAGGTGACAAATTCGTATGAATTCATTCGATGTGAATCGTAAAAGTTGTATGATCATTATACAAATGTAATGTAATGTAATGTAATATAATATTTGTAAATAATATGTGTTGGTAAAAAACGGCTGTCAATGAAGAAAGGGGATATACCAGCAGGGGCTAACTGACAAGCCAAATTTCAGTAGCATGAAACAGAATTGAAAACAGGTTTCTGAAACGTGGTATTCACCCTGGAAAATTGAATGCTGCTATGGTCCGAGTTTTACATCAAATCTTTTAAGCAAACAGAGCCATGTTTTGAAAGTGTTGCAGAGCTACAGATTTGACACTCTTCAATAAATCAGCGTTTGAATTATCGTTGTCTCTATACATCATTCTAGAATAGACACTATTTTGCTATGACAGAAGCTACTATATCCTGCAACTGAAGGGTTAAAACAATAATATGGCGACAAGATGAGTGGTGAAGTCTTCAAATGCTTCAGTTCAAACATCTGCAACCAAATTTAGCCTTGAGAATATGGCAGTCGGCCACACACCCTCACATCTTCATTTTTACCAGACAGACATTGGCAACCATTTCTTCCTTTTGAAACTACATCATCCATGCTGTCTGAAGCTAATGCTGTGATGATAATCCTCTTATTTTGTTTTGCTCTGGGTGATAGCGTTAATAATTGGAATACATAACTAAAGGCTCTTGAAATTAGCATTATGAGTAATTTATTTTTTCTTTCTCAGTACGTTTAAAGAGGGCCTGAATGATGCAGTGTCAGTCGAGCGAGAGTGAACTGTCTATGCTGCTTTGTGTACAGATATTGAGCCCAGTAAATCTCCCGTGTGGAGAAGATTGGGGGCAGCTATGGGCTCTCGGTCCCTGCCAGACTTTGTCTGGAAAAATAAGCTTTGAGGGCAGCAAGGTTTCAAAACTGATTTCCACATGGCCATCTGAGTTGCTCTGAGACCACAGAGAAATGCATATGCTCTCTTTGTACATTTCAGGGGCTTGGAGTTTACACTGTTTTCATATATCAGATTGATTAGAAATGTCTTGACAGTAAGAAAATGCAGTAAGATTGCATGTATATTTAAATGCTTCATTCTTCACCATAAGTCAAACAAACTGTGGAAATGCTTGTCCAGGTTGATGAAATGAAATGAACATTCTGTATATAAGACGGGGACGGGGGGGGGGTGGGGGTGTGTAGCGTAACTGTGGGGGTGGCTGCAGTTTTTGGTGCTATGAGGCAGCAGCTTAGACAAAAATACATATGCTCAAATAAGTCACATTTACTGTTGCTAGGCTGACACCTTTCCAGCAGAAAAGTAATATGGAACATGTTTTTTTGACTCTGGGTTGTGTTTGGGCACTCCTACAGATTAATTTATTCACACATTCATTACTTTTCCAACATCAGAGAGAATTAAAAGTGATGGTATTCATCCAGATTCATCAAAATGCTAACGAAATAAGAGCAGTGTTTGCCTTTGAGACACAAATGATTGTGTAATCATATTAATGCACCAGTTTTTGTTATACAGTGATAATGAAATTAAATCATAGTTTTATAATAGTTAGATAGAAGTAGCAAAATGTTTATATTGCCATATTATTTAACCAAATAAAATGGTCTTTTAGTAGACAGTTTCATATCAGAGTGTATTACAGTATAATATTCACTGTGTTATCTGTATGGTGCAACATAGAATTAACTTATATAAATTGGTAAAACATATATAATGATGTATAAATGTTTCTATATGAATGTAGGAATGTTTTCAGCGTGTCTGTTGTGGTTGTAAACAATCATTTCTTGCATCTTAGAATGTACAAAACAGATGACACTCTGTCCAGAATGGCTTGGCAAAAAAAATATGTATTTGCATTTATTTGTAGAAAATTAAAACGGGTCAAACTGGTCAAAATCTTGAATACTACAAAGTAAAGAAGTTCATATTCATTAAACAACGCAATACTTTTTACATGCATTTTAGGATCAGTTCAAAAACTAATATATGATGGAATAAGCCTGATTTTATAACAACTTTCAAGCGTCTTTACATTCTGTCAGTCTTTCACATTGCTGTTGGGTGACTTTATATATACTGTATACACAAGAGACTTGTAATTGAAATGCACCATGTGTCTCAAGAGCAGTAGTGAGATTTCTCAAGCATAAACACAGATGATTCATATCAGAGATGATTTAACTCTGGTGTGGGCTGCACAAAGCCCAGACCTGAACCCCACTAAATGCATTTGGGATGAATAGCCTCTAGTTATGTATGTTGCAATTGTGTGGCAAAGTTTGAATTTGACTAGAGCTTTTTTCAGCTTTCTCTGTGTGAATGCAGTCTGTTTCTTTTTTTCTCAGAATGTACTGTAGTTATATAGCCATATCTTATGTGTGACTAAGCCGGAAATGTGTGTCTAAAAGTCCTACACGTCTTCTGTCCTCCTGTCACACTGTCTCTTGTGACTTGTTAGTTTCACCATGGCTGAGGCTAGCAAATCTCATTTAGTAGCACCACTGCCAAAACCGTATGCAGAGTATGCACTGACATGTGCTTGAGGCCAACATCAATAATCTTAAACTATCAGATAGACCAATTAAAGGACCAGTTCTCCCAGAATATAATCTTCATGTCATCCTGGATGTATATGACTTTCTTTCTTCAGCTGGACACAATCTGAGTATTCTGAAAGATGTCCTGGCTCTTCCCAGCTTGGTAATGGCATTGAAGAGTACCCATTCCACATGTCTCAGAAATATGTTTAAAGTCTAGCATGGCAGAATTATCTAGGCAAAATTGTTCAATAACTTTACAATTTGTAGTGAAAATGACTTGTTTAAAATAACCTTTAGTAGTTTCTAGCATTAAATAATGCTATCAGTTAAATTGATCTTTTATTTTGTTTATTTTGTTTTCTCTTTTTTGGTCAATGAATCGCAATCAAAATACAAGTGTATATATAGTCTTGAAAATGCTCTTGTAACATTACTTACAGAGCATAATTACAGAGCATGTGGTTTGATAACTTTAAACGACCTAAGAGAAGAGTTCTGAGAGTCTTCCCTATTAGCTTGGATATTGTGACACCCCTTACCACGATAAATTCATCATTGACAAAGCTGAAGAATTTCAGAACAATTTAAGTTTCTGTAAAACTCTTTAGACAATCACTTAGACAAAGATGTTTTAAGGTCTGAAACAGACCTTCTCCAGTATGCGTTTTTATCTTAAAAGATGAAGGAAATATTGATTATATGACCCTTTAAAAACTATTACAGTTTACAACCATCATCATATGCCGCTGCATTGGAGTTTCACATAGACAAATTCCTCTCCCCCAGAGACTGCAAACGGCACTAATTAACATTAAGACTATCATGTCTTTATTGTCCATTCACTAAACGTTAACAACATTTACCATTACAGCATGACTGCCAGACTTATTGACCCACTCAGGTTAAACTGACTTTGACTAAGAACCTGTTAAACCATGATCTTCATTTGGTTTACTGTATGATGAGAAATGGGCAGCACAGTTAGAGCAATAAGAGTGCTCACTATAAATGAGATCCTACTGAAGTGTCTGTTATCTCTGTATAATCAAGTAGGGAGCTGTGGGTGGATATTTTACATCAGATGTGTTGTGTAAATCTCCCATTTATCAGGGCAGCCAGAGATAATGGAGCCCAAAGGTGAGATTGTCTTTAATATATGCTGTATATAGCGTCATACCCAATTTAAAAATAGCTATAGACAGGGATATTGAGAGCCTGAAACATACAATGATTAATGATGAGCCCCTTTTAACACATTGTCCTAAAAACATGTTGTTTCATGGTTTGTTATGCATGATGTGATTTTGTTATTTTCAATGTACCGCTATATCTAAATTTAGTACTGTTTGTTTTGGTTGCAAATGTGGTAAAAATTACAAAATAGTAACCCTTTGTGTGCTATGCAAGTGTGTGGGAGCCAGTGTTTACACAAACATTTTGTGATTCATAGTTTTTTCAACCTTAATTATATTTATTTAAGATAAAGGTGTTTTTAACATCATAAATTTATCTTTATCACCATTTATTTTATTATTACTATTCCCGTTTTTTAAAGAAAAAAATGTGTAGCACTTTATTTTACAGTCCTGTTTCCCATGTACGTACTGTGTACTTATTACAATAAATATAATAACTGGGTGATAACTAGGTATTAACCCTGAACCTACCCCTAAACCTAAACGTATACTACCTAGTACCTAAGTACTTTCTTAGGTAAGTACACTGTAAGTACACTATAGGTACACGTACTGTAAAATAAAGTGTAACCAAAAAATGTATAGCACCTTTTTCATAAATGTGGTTAAACAGAGGTAAATGAAACAGTATGCTGTCTATGTTGGAATGAAATGTGTGTAAATGTGTATTTTTACATACATTTTAATATACATTTTTATGTGGGACCATGTAGAGACGTGAAAATTGGCTGAGTAACAAAAACACGAACACCATATAAGGATTCATTGTTTTCCCAAACAACCCTTTTGTTTCTCTACAGAAGACTTTTATTAACCCAGTGGAGTCATTTGGATTACTTTCATGATGTATGTATGTGCTTTTTTGGAACTTCAACATACCCTTACCCTTATGGTCTAACACTTTGCAACATAAGGGTATATGACATATTTCTACACATATCTCTATTAATTTGTGTTTAGCCGAAGGAAGCTGAGGGAAAACTAAAACAGATTCACAAACACAGATGTAACAATGGATTACTGTGGATTGCAGTGTTATATTCTTTCAAAGCCTCTTTGATACTCTTGTTTTCCAGAATAATGTGATGTAATTTCTTTTTTTTCTGTTAAAATGAATGTCTGATATAATGGAACATAATAGTACAAACATATTTGTTTATAGGCATAAAGGTAAGAAATAAGTAGTTATCAAATAAACAAACATTAATGGGAAATTGTGATGCCACACTGTAAGAAATATATTGTGAAAATTACAGTAATTTACTGGCAACCATTGACAAGTAATACACTCTATTTAAAAATACTGTAAGTTACTTGTCAATGGCTGCCAGTTAGTAACTGTGATTGTTTATTACAGTAAGTTACTTGTCAATGGCTGGAGGTTAATTATTGTGTTTTTACAGCAATTTGATTGTCAATGGTTGGTACTAAGTTACTGTGTTTTTTTTTTTACAGATAATGTAGATGAGTTGGAAACAGCTCCTGACTTAAGAATATAATTATTAATGTGGTTTTAGTTTACTAACTTTCTTAGGATGATTGCTACGACTTACAGTTTCTGACCGTAAGAATAATACTATTAAGAAAAAAAATCTCAACAATAGAGTTCCAACACTTTATGCTTGGACTGATACAAGTTGATCACACTGTTTGACAAATACACTGTCTCTATTTTAAGCACAATTTGAAAACTGTTGTGTATTTGACAAATGTTTTGTAAGGATGTAATCTGTTCTTGCTATGTTAACGTTCTAGTGAAATGTCTACAAAAATGTACATTACTAAGTGACGCCACTAGGTGGTGGTGCATGTTCAATGGGGAGGGCTAAGCTGTAGGAGATACAGAAGAAGCGTCCCCAGTTACAGCATATTACGTAAAGAAATCGTGTACGAAGTTTGGTATGCACGTGCTCCTTCTTTCTTGGTCAGCAAAAAAAAAAGGCATACATCTACACTGAGTGATGTTTCTTCTGTTAGAAGCAGAATACATGACAGTTTTGGCGACGAGGGTGGGATTGTGTCGTTTTTTGCAGCGGGTAGCTCCCGTCATGACCAACTAAAAAAAAGAGAGAAAAAAAAGTCGAGCGGCATGGCGTTTTACGGTACAGAAACCGGATTGATTTTTGATGAAACTGCGGAATCTTTCGAGAACTACGAAGAAAGACTTATGCAATTTTTCGAGGCAAACAAGATTGAATCGGATCGGCGACGGGCAGTATTTTTAACCGTGGTAGGCCCCAAAACTTTTGCATTCCTAAAGGACTTGGTCGCGCCAAACAAGGTGAGCGACACAGATTTCGCGGTCCTCTTAAGGCCTTGAGAGACTTTTATATCCTGAAAAAGAATGTTTTGGCGGAAAGATTCGGGTTCAGAAACCGCCGTCAGCAAGCTGGGGAGTCTTTTGGAGACTATATTGCGTGCTTAAAGGGTTTGGTCAGCAACTGTGAGTTCGGGGCGAGCTTAGAAGAGCAGCTACGGGACCAGTTTGTGTGTGGAATCTACGACAAAGAAATCCGCCGAAAACTACTTCATGCAGGTGAAGAGGGTTTTACATGGAAGCGGATGCTGTAGATTACTAGCAATTATGAGTGCACTACTAGCAGCATGCAATCAATGCAGAGGGGACCGGCGCCGTCATACCCAAGGGTGGATCATATCGGTTTAAGGGGTGCGAGGCAGCGCGAGCCCCAGGCTTCGCGACCGGAGCAGTGGAGCGACAACGGTCGGGAGTGCTACAGGTGCCTGGGAAAAGGACACGGACCAAACGACTGTAAGTTCAAGGATTTCCAGTGTCGAGGATGTGGAAAAGTCGGGCATCTGGAACGAGCATGCAAGGGCAGGCGTACGGATCACTTGAAGGCAAGGGAGCCACAACAGCAACAGAGACCACAGGGAAAAACTACTACTTGTTCGTTTCAATCGAGGAATGCAGCTGATGTTCACTTCATGGATAGCCGTGAGAATACGGATCATGGAGTAGCGGCGCTGCCGTCAGAGGTAGCGGAAGAAAGAACGGATTTGAGACTGCACACTGTGTCTAAGGACTTTTCAGGGTATGTAAAACCATACAAGGTTATGGTCAGATGTAACGGGGTAAAAATATGTATGGAAGTAGATACCGGGGCTGCTGTATCTGTTATCTCTGAGAGTACAAGATGTACAACAAGATGTACAACTGACTTTATTGGTATCTCAAGGAAAAGGGCCATCCCTTATGGGGCGGGATTGGAATCGAGTTATAAATTTGGATTGGTCTAAAGTAAACTATATAGGCGATCCTGTTTAAAAAATTTGTGCGCAAAACGCAGACGTGTTTAGCTCACATTTGGGCTGTGCAAAAGGCGTCACTGCCAAACTGCGAGTGGCTCCGGAGGCTAAACCCCGGTTTTGCAAAGCTAGGCCGGTGCCTTATGCACTCTGTGAAGCCGTCGATAAGAAACTGATCGAACTCGAGCAGCAAGGAGTTATTTCTCCAGTGTTACACAGCGAGTGGGCGGCCCCGCTCGTCTGTATTCCGAAACGAGATGGGTCTGTTCGCATTTGCGGAAATTATAAAGTAACGATCAACCCGTGGCTCGATATAGATCAGTATCCGATACCGAAAACACAAGACTTGTTCTCTACCTTAGCAGGTGGAAAACATTTCAGTAAACTGGATTTAACTCAGGCATATACACAGTTAAAAATGGACGAGGCAAGTAAGCCGTACCTCACCATTAATACGCAGCGGGGATTGTTTGTGTACAATCGCCTACCGTACGGAATCGCAAGTGCACCGTCAATTTTTCAGCGCACTATGGATACAGTTCTGCAAGGATTGGAAGGAGTCGTGTGTTACTTAGATTAGTGTTAGATTTCAGTGTTAGTTGATAACCAGACGAAACACTGAAGAACATTTGAGAAATCTAAACAACGTATTGAAAAGGTTAGAGGAACACGGGTTACGTCTAAATAAAGAAAAGTGCTCGTTCTTTCAGGATAGTGTTACTTATCTAGGACATGTGATAGATGCAGATGGTCTGCACCCGATCCAAGATAAGACAGAAGCGATTGAAAAGGCCCCCGTGCCTAAAAATGTATCCGAGTTACGATCTTTCTTAGCCATGCTAAACTATTAAGGGAAATTCATTCCAAATCTGTCGACCGAAATTAAACCGCTCACGGAGTTGCTGCACAAAGATGCTGTCTGGAACTGGACGGAGAGGTGTCAACGTGCATTCAAATGTACAAAAAAAGCATCTGTCGTCAGCACCTGTGCTAACACATTACAACCCAAAATTGCCTGTTATTTTGGCTTGTGATACATCGCCATATGGAATTGGGGCAGTGATATCTCACCAGTTTCCTGATGGTACGGAGAAACCCATTTCGTATGCCTCTCGCACACTCACCAAAACCGAGATTAACTACTCGCAAATCGAAAAGGAGGGGTTGAGTATTATTTTTGGGGTGACTAAATTTAATGAAAAAATTTGGTTTTTGTATGGCCGAAAATTTTCTCTGTTCACAGACCATAAACCATTGATCAAGATATTTGGACCCAAAACGGGCATTCCAACGCTGGCTGCAGCGAGATTGCAGAGATGGTCACTCATTCTAGCAGCGTATCAGTATGATATAGCGTACAAACCCTCTCTGCAACACAGCAACGCAGATGCTTTGTCACGATTACCAATCACTGTGAACAGTTCAGAGAGTAAACTACAGTTTCGAGTTTGTTTTCTGGATAAAATACCTACGTATTTCAGCCCAGGAAATAGCAAAACAGACTAACTCAAATACTGTGTTACAGAGGGTAAAGTACTTCACCTTAAATGGTTGGCCCAATCATGTGAGTGAGGCTGAATTGAAGCCGTATTTTGTGAGAAAAACAGAACTTACGGTGGAATCTGATTGTGTTCTTTGGGGTTTTCGAGTGGTAGTTCCCGAAGTGTTGAGAGCACAACTGCTACAAGAATTACATCACAACCATCAGGGCATGGTAAAAATGAAGGCCATAGCTCGTAGCCATTTCTGGTGGCCAAACCTTGATGCAGACATAGAAGCTGTAGTTGGCACATGTCGAATCTGCCAAGCAGATAGGAACCAGCCTGCCACAGCTCCAGTGCATAATTGGAGTTGGCCTATTAGGCCCTGGCAAAGAATACACATAGACTTTGCTCAAAAAGGAAAACACAATTTTCTGGTGGTTACAGACAGTTATTCTCGTTGGCCAGAAATTGCACTGATGTCAAGTACAACTGCGGACAAAACTATTGAAGTACTGAGGGGATATTATGCCACATGGGGGCTTCCAGATGAATTGGTATCTGATAATGCACCTCAGTTTGTTTCCAGGGAATTTCAGCACTTTCTGAACAACAACGGGGTAAAACACATTCGGAGTCCAGCTTACCATCCAGCTTCAAACGGGGCTGCGAAACGCTTGGTACAGAACTTGAAAAGAGCGTTGGACAAGGGTCAGCGTGAAAACATGTCTTTACATCATTGTATTCACAACTTTCTTTTTTGTTACCGGAGCACTCCACAGTCTACAACGGGGAAAACTCCTGCTGAGTTGTTTATAAAACGGGAATTCAAAACCAGGTTGTCTCTCTTAAAACCCTGTTTTTCTGTGAGCATGACAAACAAACAGGAAGTTTAACAGATGAAAAAATCTGACAGATCCAGGAGAGTCAGGCAGTTTTTGACAAAACAACAAGTGTTGGTTCGAAACCACAGGGGAGGAGAAGGTGAAAAGTGGGTATCAGGTAGTGTTGTTAAGATACTTGGTCCTGTTACATACTTGGTGAAAGTGTATGGAAAACTGAACAAGAGACATGTCAATCAGCTCCTTAAGAAAAAAGGGGAAGCAAATGATGATTTATGGCAGGTTGATGAAGTAAACACAGAGGTGTTAACAACAAGAGCCCATGGTATTGTGTCTGGGTATGATGTATGTAACTCTATGGTGAATGAACCACTGCCCTTGTCCGGGATTGAAGGCTCCTTGGAAGGTACACAGAGACCGAAAAGACAGGTGAAAGCTCCTGAATGCCTGAACTTGTAAAAAAAAAAAAGAAGAAACAGGGGTTTCAGATTTCAGGGGTGGAAGTGTTGTGTATTTGACAAATGTTTTGTAAGGATGTAATCTGTTCTTGCTATGTTAACGTTCTAGTGAAATGTCTACAAAAATGTACATTACTAAGTGACGCCACTAGGTAGTGGTGCATGTTCAATGGGAGGGCTAAGCTGTAGGAGATACAGAAGAAGCGTCCCCAGTTACAGCATATTACATAAAGAAATCGTGTACGAAGTTTGGTATGCACGTGCTACTTCTTTCTTGGTCAGCAAAATAAAAAAGGCATACATCTACACTGAGTGATGTTTCTTCTGTTAGAAGCAGAATACATGACAAAAACATTCCTAAACAAACAACAAAATGCAAAAACATGGCATAATGTAATCATCCCCCCAAACAAGTCCACTTATAAACACTGGGGAACACTGCTAATAGAGTGCTGCTATGTACTCTAAGGAAAAAAATACTCTAGGACTAGGTAGACTAACTCCAACTGTGTCTCAAATAATGCAAACAAAATGTACAATAAAGATGGGTGTATAGTGCACACTTCACAGCTGAACTGAATGGATTGTTCCACATGAAATGTTACAGAAGATTTCTGAAAAACAAATAATAAACAGTAAATGATACTATATACATTTAAAAAAACATTTAGCTTAAATAAACATTCAACTTTACTGCCATCATTCTGCATGATAAAGCATCTTGTCTGTGGCAGCGGGTTTGAGGCACCGGTTTAACTTTGTGCAAATGAAATCGATACATATGCCTCTGAAGTGCACACACTGTCATGTAGCAGGACATTCTGCATGCCCACACTGAAATCTGATGTTTGCAAGATTTCTGTGAATTGTAATATGCCAAATGAATGCAGAAATCGAAGCTGCATTGAACTTACAAACGTTACATGTATAAAGCATGATGACACCCTAACGTTAAAACGTCCTGCACTGCCAACGACCAACTACTGTTATGCTACTGTTAATAAAGTGACAAAGTTTAGTCCAAAGAAAACTTAAGAAACGTACCGCTACTACGAAATCTTTGCAGCTACACTGCCATCACAATGCAGGCTGCTGCAGGTCGGAAAACAGGTCTCGCCAAAAGGTGGTGCGGCGCCAAAGAGTATAGATACCAAGAGGCGAAACTCTGGTGCTTTTTGGGAAACAGCATGGTCGCCATTTTGTGGTGAAAAGGCTTTTTAACTGACATGGTTTCTATCAAGCTAAGGTTTTTGTCATCATGTATTATCATCAATCATATTGGATTTGAGCTTCAATGTTTTTTTTTAACAAAGCAGCTCATATTGCCATCGCAACAGAAAAAAGATGAGTCGCTTTCACCCCAAAATGGCGGAAATCGCAGTGCACTGGTGTTGCAATGGAACGTTGTATTGAGTTTCGGCTCTTGGTATCTATAGTCTCCCGGATGGCATGTGACATCAGTGATTGTAATAGTTACGGAACAAGCTGCACTCAGATTCCCCTGTCACGGTATTTTGATGTAATTTCGGTGATCGGATTTGCCGCTGCATGACGTTTAAGTCATTACTAGAGAGTTAGAGAGTTACAAACAGGTGAGTTTGATCAGGGTTAAGGCTGCAGCAAGTTGACGTCACAGGCCACAGAGTTTAGAACCACCTGTAGCCTACATCATAAGCCTGTGTCAATGCCATGTATTTTTGCTGCTTGTAAACAAAACCTTATGTCAACTCAATAAATTATTTATTTGAGAAAAGTCTATTTTCACAAAAATATTTAATAATCAACTCAACTCAACTCAACTTTATTTATATAGCGCTTTTACAATTTTCATTGTTACAAAGCAGCTGTACATGAGACATATTGACTATAAGCAAAATAATTAAAGTTGTACCTGCAGAAACAAGAAAAGGTTGAAAACACAGAAGACAGACATACCCACATACAAAACACTCCACACACACAATATGCACACGTACTAACACACATAGACATAGAGACACACACACACACACGGATGCGCACGCACGCACACACACACACACACACAACACACACACACACAGTACGTACACAGACAAGACGCACACACACACACACACACACACACACCACACACACACACACACACACACACACACACACACACACACACACACACACACACGCTCAGTGAGAGCACACATTTAGGATAAAGGAGAGAGAAGCACAGGTCAAATATAACAGACTATAAATTCCTATATGCAATATTAATTAAAGAGTACATTCCTCGAGATCATAAAAAATACATTTCATGAAGTGTTTAATTTTGCCGTGTTTGAATGTAAGCAATCTGCCAAGTTGTAAATCCGAAGGTGAACGAATAACAAAGTTATTAGCTTATAAAAAAGGTAATCGACTCTGAATCACGCGAACAAGCCATGACCTGTCCGAATCTTTAACCACAATGTACCTACGTCACTAGAAAAATCCCCGCCTACTGACTGCGAAAACTTAACTCTCTCCTCCCCAAACACTGTACTAGCTCGTTCGTGACGTGTGCATCATGTCTAAGAGAAGCTGTGTTCTATGTAGTGAAACTAAGTCAGTCTTATTTTCACTACCAAAGGAAGAACTTCTGAGGAAAAAATGGTTACTATTTATTTTTCAAACGACACCAAAGGAGTATAAACCGAACGTTTTACTTTGCGCGCGTCATTTTACCGAAGATTGCTTCATCAATCTTGGCGCCTTTACTGCAGGATACATTAAACGTCTTTCCTTAAAAGATGTTGCAATACCAACTTTATTTGGACCTGTAAGCTCCACCGAATCACAACCTGTAAGTGTGACTCTTTATTTTTGTCTTTACTTAAAATTAAATTTGTGTGACGTTATCTCATGTCTGTGTTTAGCTAACGTTACCGTTATTTTTGGGGTTGTTACTGTTTGTTTACCTAACGTTAGCTATAAACTCGTTGCGCTAATGTAAGTGTTCAACCATATTAACTCGCAAAGTCTTTATTTCAAGAACTGCGTGGTGTACTATAGTTATAATAACATCTGAAGATACGAACACCGTACACTGTATGCCGTGATAACTAACTGTTACAAGAGAAGTGTCTAAAACAGTCCTTTTTCTTACTGGCATCTGTATAAGGATTAAAGAATGATTCGTCAGACTCGGGCTCGAACTGGTAAGGTAAAATCGACGCCATCTCTCTCTATACACTGTTAATATCCAACCACCTGCAAACGTAATACAGCAGTAATGATAGGCGGTCCATTTGCGACACATGCTGAACGCGTTTGACCAATCACAGCAGACTAGACCATTTGACCAATCACAGCAGACTAGACCATCTGACCAATCACAGCAGACTACACTATCTGACCAATCAGATCAGACTACGCTGGCGGAAAGGCGGAGATTACACAGATGAATCGCGGAACGAATCATTTGAGAGTCAGTCAAGAAGTAAGGTAATAAAAACTGCTTATTATTACGAAATAATAGTATTTTTACATCATGTATGTACATAAACTTGTTGTCGGACACTCCATAAACCAAAATAAGCCCTTAAAAATATTGAGGAATGTACTCTTTAAGAACAATTTTTAAATTCTAACAGCCCCCGGTCAGAGCAAATAATGCAAAAACAGTATGCAAACAGTGCATTACAGTAGTCTAGTCTTGATGTCATGAATGCATGAATTAACTTCTCTGCATCTGACATTGACAGCATATGACGTAGTTTAGATATATTCTTAAATGGAAAAACGCAATTTTACAGGTGTTGGCGACGTGGCTCTCAAATGACAGATTACTATCGAATAGAACGCCAAGATTCTTTGCTGACGACGAGGGTTTTATGGAACATCCGTCAATAGTTAAACAGTATTCTTGGTTGTTACTTATAGCAGTTTTCGGTCCAATAAGTAACACTTCCGTTTTGTCCGAGTTCAGTAATAAAAAGTTGTTACTCATCCAGTTTTTTATATCGACTATGCATTCCATTATTCGATGGAACTGCTGTGTTTCATGAGGCTTCGAGGAAATATAAAGTTGAGTATCATCAGCATAACAGTGAAAGCTAACTCCGTGTCGCTTTATTATATCTCCTAGAGGTAGCATGTATAATGCGAAGAGCAGAGGCCCTAAGACTGAGCCCTGTGGTACACCGTACTGGACTTGCGATTTGCGTGACACCTCATTGTTTATTGCTACAAATTGAAAACGGTCGGATAAATAAGATTTAAACCATTTCAAAGCTATTCCCTTAATGCCGACATAATTTTCGAGTCTATGTAGGAGTGTGCTGTGGTCAATGGTATCGAATGCAGCACTAAGGTCTAGCAGCACCAATAACGAGATACAACCTCGGTCAGACGCCAATAGCAGATCATTTGTAACTCTGATCAAAGCAGTCTCTGTACTGTGACATGCTCTAAATCCAGACTGGAATTCTTCATTGATGTCATTCCTTTGGAGGAAGGAGCATAATTGAGTTGAAACTACTTTTTCCAGAACTTTAGATATGAAAGGTAGATTCGATATAGGCCTGTAGTTCCTTAGTTCTCTAGGGTCGAGTTGGGGTTTTTTGACAAGGGGCCTTATAACAGCCACCTTATATGCTTTAGGCACATGTCCTAATGTCAGAGATGAGTTAATAATACCAAGAAGAGGATCTATAATTTCTGGGAGCATCTCTTTCAGTAGATTTGTAGGTATAGGGTCTAGTATGCATGTTGTTGATTTAGATGATCTAATAATTTTAGACAGCTCATCTTGATCTACGGTATAAAATAATTGCATTTTCTCCTTAAGGGCGCTGTAGTTAGTTTGTTCAGCGGGTTTCACTTCTGATTGCATTGTTATAATTTTTTCTCTAATATCTTGGATTTTATATGTGAAGTAGTTCATAAATTCATCACTGCTATGCTGATATACAGGATCAGAAGTCACTGACGATTTATTTTTTGTTAATTTAGCCACTGTGTTAAATAAAAACCTAGGGTTGTGCTGGTTTTCTTCTATTAGTGATGAAAAGTAGGCGGATCTAGAAGTTTTTAGGGCTTTCCTGTATTTTCGAATACTATCCTTCCATGCTGTACGAAATACCTCTAATTTAGTTTTCTTAAAGTTGCGCTCCATTTTTCGGGCCGCTTTCTTTAGAGAAATCAATTAACAGAAAGTTACAAAACAGTCAATGTTTAATGTCTAGTTGTGATAGCTCAAAATAAAAAAATAAGCTATTAAAAGCTTGTGCGAGACATTTGTATCCTTTAAATAATGATGTACTTTGTTTTGGATTATGTCCCATGTCAGAGGTGCCCTGAATATCACACAAAAGTTTCTCAATTCCAAGTTTGACTGTAATACCTGTGAACTGGGAAAATCTCTATTTTAATTATTTAAACACTTTCTAATATAGAACTATGAACAGTCATACTTGATTGTTGTGATTTACCACAGGCCAGTGTTGGTTAGGTTAACAAAGTCGTGTTTTCTAGAACATTCCTCTAATGTGATTTTCACAATATTTTGATCAGTATTGTAATTTCTCATTGAATATAGCCCACACTCTAAAAAATATGGGTCTTAAAAGGTTTTTTAATGATGGTAAAGGTTCTGTATAGAACCATGTCTTCTGAAGAACCCCTTTTCTGCTGAAATTGTTCTTTGTATTGGGAAAGGTTTCTTTATTCCCGCCTATTTTGGTTTAAAGTAGATCAGTTATTTAGAAGCTGCCTCCTGATTGGTTGTATGTCCTGAATCAAAGTCCTGATTTAACAGTCCTGCTGAGGTGCCTGCAGACTGATACACAACACAGGCAAGCTTCAGACTGTTTTTAATCATGTATATATATATATATATATATATATATATATATATATATTATAGTCTAAGATATTCTATGGTTATATAATTTATGGGAATCTGCTTTAACAATTATTCAGGATAGTTAAAATGTATATACTCTATGTAATATTTAAAAAAATATTACATTAACAATATTATCCTAGCATCAATCATTATTTACTTCTACTGGCTGAACTTCCATAAACCATTTTTCTAAAATATTTTCATGCACATTATCTTGATGTTTCTTCAACAGTATGTTGTACAACATGTATTTAGGTTTATTAATTGATATTTCAGAGTTTCATATGTGACCTTGCCCTGGGAGTGAACTTGGAAGAGACGGGTATTTCTTGCGGTGCTAACCAAGTATCAGTTCAGCTCAGAAGTCTGACAACTGTGTCATACTTGATGTTTTAAAGGTGATATATTCATGTTACTTTTAAAGTTGATATCCTTTACACATTAAAACGATAGAAATTTACAGCTAAAATAATTTTGGAAATTAAGTTTTGTGTATTCTTATTGTACTTATATGTCTCTGCTTCAGGTGAATCATAAGCCAAGCTCTAAACCACTGCAGGTCTGACTTTGATGGTTGAGGCAAATTCAGTGACACATTCAAAGGTAAGTAATAAAAATTTACGAATTAATCTTTAGCCAAACATAATCTTTATTACCAAAAACATGTTTATACTGCAGGAGTCAGCTCAACCAAACTTCTGCCATGACATCATTTTTACATATGAGAGTGACCTAATATCAGCTTGTTTTGTCTCCATGTCTCATCTTCAGGCTCCTGAAAACATCGGAGACTGACAGACAGAGCTCTGGTTCGGCCTGATGCTCAAGGTTGATGACCACAGCCATAGATGGAAAGTGGTGGGAATCTGCGATGATCATGGCCTGCAATTTGAGCCCCAGACGCTACTTTTGATTTGCCAGAAACTCAAAATGATTACCACACATAAAAATAATGGATGTAGTTATCTGCAAACAATATAAGATGACTTCTTGGCTGCACTGCTTGCTGTATAATCTTGCTGATCAGTTAAATTTAAATAGTAATCATGTATTTTTATAATTTTCCTGGTTATATATACAGTATATATACTTTTATTTCTATACATTTTTATTGTCACATTTCTACTGCTTTTGTGCTAAAATGGACTAAAATGTATTTCTTTACTTTTTCCTTTGTCTCTGTTTAGGGCTAATATGTTTTTTTTTCTGTAAAGCTGCTTTGCAACAATGCAAAATTATGAAAGGTATTAATATGTACAAATATAATGAATGTTCCATGACATTTAATGATGTGACTAGAAGGAAATAAAAGTATTACTTGATTTACATGTCTTACTTATTGTTTTTATACGGTAAAACGGAAATAGAAAATAATAAAATCCATTAAAAACTAAATGAATGAATTAATAAAAATACTTAAATTAAAACCCCGCCTGTTTTCTGATAAAGAAAGGGTTATTTATAGCACCACTGAGGTTCTATATAGCACTTGTCAAGGCAGGGTTCTTTATGTAACCTTATAAAAAGGGTTCTGCTATTGTTACAAGCCGAAGAACCCCTTTTTGATACTATTTAGAACCATTTTTATTATGAGTGTACTTTAATGCTCTGTGACCCCTAATACGTTTGTCATGATTCTGCCACTTTTTGTCATGTTTCTGTTGGTCTAGTGGTGGGATCATGGCAGAACCCCATGTTTCAGGTGGAGGGAGAGTTTTGGCCCTGTTGGCCTTCCATACACTCTCTCTCCGGTCCTGTCTCTGTTCCCGCCCTTTCTTTGCCTCATTATTGCTTGTAATGATTTAATGCCCCACACCTGTTCCCTCTTGATTTGTCCCCTTATTTAATGCCCCTGTGTTCTCTGTCTTGTGTTGGATCATTGTCGTTTGTGTGGTGTGGCTTGTGTCCTTGTCACCTGCTGTGTCTTGCAATTGTATGTAAGTCTAGTCCAGTTTATCGTAGTCATGTCTTATGTTAAATATAGTGTAGTCTAGTCCGTGTAGTGAGTTCTCGTGTGCCCCATCTGTTTTGTCATTTGCCCCCTCGTGGGTTTTTTGGTTTCTTGTTCTGTTTTTGTGTTATTAAACATCATGTTAACCCCTTACCCGCTGTCTGCGCCTGGGTCCTCTGTTCCTTGTCATTGTGTCTCACCCCATTTCGTGACCATGTTATTTCCAGTGCATGAACACAGTGAATTACTGTAGATTTCACATAGTACTTGTTTGTTGTGACTTTCTACAGGACAGTACTGGTTACTGTGACTTTGTACAGCACAATATTTTCACAATATTTTGACCAGTATTGTAATTTCTCATTTAATGTACAGTAATTCACTGTGACCCCTAATACAGTTATTTCCAGTGCATGAACACAGTGAATTACTGTAGACTTCACATGTATTTTTTACAGTGCACTGAAAGAATGTATTAGGTGGAATATACTCTCATATATTTATTTGTGAGAGTTAAGTCTGTTGAGTTTTAAGTTTGGTTACTGGTCCCTAATGGATTGCTTTAAGACTCAGGCTGTCAATTATTCTTGATGAAATACACTTGGGCAAAAATGCAGAGTTAAGGGATTTGCACTTGGCTAAAAGAGCGAGCAGAAGCAGAGAGGGGCAGAGAGAGAGAGAGAGAGAGAGAGAAAGTCCAGGGTTTCTCTGTCCTGGATGTGCACATTATGTTTCCCCAATAAGCCTGACATCAGCAGTATTGTAGGTAGTGACTCCACAGTTGTCCCCTGGAATGACATACAGATTAAGCAATCCAGCAGGTTCCTTTATAAGCACATCATCCACTGGAACCCTCCTAACTTCTGCTGTCAGTGATCATTTCCAGTCAAATGAACACCAAAGCAATTATACACATAGCAGAGTTTCATTAAAACACACTATGAAGTACAGAGAGCAGTTTCACATGAGATCACATGATTACGTGCCTGATATCTGCGACTGACCTTTGTTATTTCAAGTTAATTGGGATCATTCAAATGCATGTGACCACCTGACTAACAATGAGTTTATAATCAATAAAACCCCTCACCCTGTCGTTCTGTTCTTTTCCAGGTTGACCTTATTAACACTAATAGAAAACTTGTCTTTGTGCAAGAATGGCTTTTACAAACAAATGAATGAAATTTTAATTTAACCCCAAATTTAACCTGTCTGATAACATGCTCTAAATTCACGGCTACATGGCTGATAAAATTCATTCTTTGTACTATACCAAGAATTTTTTGTTAATTTAAATGGCCTTTAAGGATTTAACAAAGGCTTGTTATAATGGTATTTTTATGATGAGTTTAAATAGCCATGTAGGATAATTATTGTGGGTGTTGGATATAAAATATTCCATCATTGTGCTGCTCTTCTTAATGTTAAAAACTTATTTCGACAGCAACATTACAGTAAGTACCTTGTTGGCATGAAAAATTTAATTATATGACCTGAACAACATTGCTGCATATTCCTGTAAAACACTCTTAATATTCATAGGAGAAAATGACCACCTGTCAAATATCGAGAAGATAAAGTAGATAATAATTTAAGGATATTGATATTTAAGGATATTGACCCCTACAGGGTCAAATCACCCTAACGATTTGAAGCCAAATAATTACAAGTCAAGTAATAAATTCAGGCATTACTGAGTTCAGTGAAGTTTTGAGTTTGACTTTAGTTAGTTAGGCTTTATTGGGTTCAGTGAAGTAACACAATTTTACTGTGAACCTCGAAGGTACAAAAAACAATATTTCCAGATTTTTGCTTAAAGGGCCAGTAGCTGATAACATTGCCCCCATAATGCTCTTTTCAAAAAAGTAATGAGTGTGCTATACTTAGTTAGGGCTTTGAATATTTTGGTCAGGGAAAATGTTTATTCTGTAATAAATCAAGTTTATGTGACATAACATGGTTTCACGATTTTGTGTACCCATATAATCTTAGCGTGGTAATGTAAACACTTTGGACTTGCTGTGCCCCCTGAAAGAGAAAGGTGGATGCCAACAAAGAAAAGAAGAAGCAGTATTTATATCCTGGTAATAATTAGATGTGCATAATTTCCCCAAACTTACATTTAATAACTTCAACAAACAATCCCAAATAAGTAACTTATCTTTATTTTGGAGAGTTGAGTCTTGAATAAAAAACAATAACATTGCAAAGCATAAGTGAATTATTTGGTAGGTAAATTGAAAGAAAACTCATATAAATCAATTGCAGTACTAAATTAAAAAGAATGATAAAATTGACAACCAAACCAACTAAAGTGTGGCCATCTGTGCCTTTGAGACGCAGCGTTTTACACATTCAATGGCATCATGTCCTCTAAGTTCCATTTCAACAGAACAGTATCAGATAATAACAGCCTCTCTCTCATTTCAAGTTTGGAAAAAAAACAATTTACCTCTTTTCTCTCCTTCATCTTACATCATTTTGACCCAAATATCTCTCTTTAAGTTTCCTGTATCTCCCGTCGTGATGGAAGCTGGTCTGATTGGATTTCTCTATTAACATGGTGTCATTTGAAGTCAACATAGCTAGTGAGAGTTCAGCTTTTTTCCTGGAAACCTACAGGCCTATAATACACAGGTCTCTGGTTTGATGTGGGGTACAAAGTAATGAATCTTATTATGTGATGTTTCAGTCTTCAGCTGATTTGAGTTGCGGGTCATGTAACAGGAGACAGGGCTCATTACTGAGACTTGGACAAGTCCACCTACAGTATATGAGCTTCTGAAGTGTTCTGGCACCAGCCACCCATTGTGCCGTTAATGTCTTTCAGCTCTGCAGTGGGGCCTATAGAAACCAGACAATTTATGCCTCTTTATCGCCTTGCAATAGTGTGTCTGTGACACTTAAGTCATCCTACTTTAGCAGATGTCTTCTCATGATTCATCATTTTTTGCTAAAATAAAATCCCAGCAGAGCCAAACCAATACACATATGGCATGTTTTCCACATTTATGCTATTTACAACCTATCTACCAGTTATCTGGTGCATAAAATAAGAATATAGTTGTCATATTTGATGGTGCATGTTCTTTATCAAATAGTACTTCATATATTGGCAATGTAAAGGCCATTGGAGACAAAATTTTGAATGTGGGGTGCACGTGATTTCACTAAATAAGAAATGTTTTAAGATACAAACTCCTGTTTGACCTGATTCAACATCTCTATATCTCTATACAACTTTTTGTATTATTATTATTAATTTTTATTTTATGTTAGGTAAAGTTTATGTAAAGAGGCATCCGTTTTCCATTTATTGGGTATTATTGCTTCAGGTTTGTGCATTTCAATTCACAGAAATCCTACAAAGTTTGTCGTCTCCCAAAAACCGTGTCCTTTTTTTGTCATATCCATAAAGCATGTTTATTTCCCTTTTTTAAAATAGAAAATGTATTCATAGACTGACATTTCATAGACACACTCTATCAACAAGAGTTTAGTAAAATATAAACAAGATGGTTCAATATATTCGTAACAAGTACATTCTCTGAGCATTTTTATGTCACGTCCATAACGCAAAATGTCATATACATAAAGCTGGAATTGCCTGTGTGCAAAGTGACCAAGATAATGAATTTTTATTATTATTTAAAGCACATCTGAGATGGGTGTCTCTTTTCTGCAATTGTGTTGCAAGAAAATCACAGGGGTGGTGGTGTGTGTTCTGAATTTCTTGCCAATTTTAAGTCTGCCTCTCTCCACCATAGTTATCTCCAACCAATCATTACTGTCTAGAGAGCGGACTCTATTCAAAGTTCAGCCTAACAAGCATATACCCAACAAAACTGTCAGTGCCATGCTTACTAAAATGGGATGCATATTAGTTAAGATTCAGGTCACTGATATTGCTTTGATCAAAACCAAAACACCAAATAGATACAATTCTTGTTTGGAAAGTGATACATCCAATGATTTAAACAGGAGTATGTTATAGTATGTATAAGAAAAAAGTATTTATTTGAATTTTTGGAAAGTGGGAAGTGATAACGGCATATATTTAAAGGGGTCATATGACACGGCTAAAACAAATATTATTGTTTGTTTTAGATGTAATGCAATGTGTATAAACGATTTAAGGTTAAAAACGCTGTATTTTCCACATACCGTGCATGTTTGTATCTCCTCTTTGCCCCGCCTCTCTGAAACACCTAGATTTTTAACAAAGCTCATCGCTCTGAAAAGCGAGGTGTGCTATGATTGGCCAGTTAACCAGTATGTAGTCATTGGTCGAATACTGCAAGCGTGTGACGGAAATGTAAGGCACACGCTTAACATCAGGTTCCAAATGTAAGGCATACCACTTAACATCAGGTTCCAAAGCAATTGTACTGACAGTACTGACTTGCATATACATTTGGGCGGTCTCAGTCAACTCATACCACAAACTGACGGGGATTTGTGGGGGTGTGGTTACATGAGGTGTTTCAGGCAGGTCTGGCTGAGCATTCACTGTTAGATAGAATGCATCTTTTGTTCCAACACTTTAATTTTTGCAATTTTATGTGTCTAATACATGCATGGGCAATTTATAACACACCAAAGACACAGAGAAACACATGTTCGCACCATATGACCCCATTTAAATACAAAGCAAGCAGCTCAATTTTGTGGATCACTGGTTAGAACAGCATGCATGAAATTTAAGTGGATGGTCTAAACGCTAATGGTATGCAAGCCTCCAGCTTGAAATAGGCATAGAGATAACTCTATTAATCTTTCAGAGATCTCTGGCGCTGTAGATGTAATATTGCTGGCCTCAAACTTTTTTTGCATCCCGGGCGAAGCTGCCTTCATCTCTGAAGATAACACTAACTCAAGAAAAAAAATCTTCACATTTTTAATCTTTGATGGAGGAAGAAAAGCAAGCATTCAGGTTTCCCCCAGGAGCCTAAAACACCTTACAGTCATTTGGACATTATGTGTTTTGGGCTCCTTCTGCATCCAAACCATTTAACATGTCACTGCATATGGGTCAGGATGTTTGACGTAATAAAAAGGAGGAATCTTTAAAAGACCATGAGATGTTCTCAAACACAATTTATATTCAATGTATATAATTTGTTTTCATGTTGATTTCATATAGAATTTTTTTAAAAACAAAAGGCAATGCATGATTAAAAATGATAAAATAAAGCAAATGTTAAATGGACCAGCAATACTGTATAATAGTTCTTCCAATCAGTCTGCTATGACACAACAGAAGTAGGCTAAACATAAAGGGACGTTTTCACGGACAGGGCTTAAAGGAGTAGTTTACTTTAAAGCGGCCCTAACACACACGGTTTCTGCCACTCTCATATTGATCTTGAGTACCTATAGAGAAGTATTGCATACTTCATATCTTCTAAGAGTATTTAGTTTGATCACATTTATAAAAGATAGATACAGCTGTACAATTATTTCCGAAAGCATACAGCGGGGGGGGAGGGGTAAGCTGAACTAAAGCAAGTGTAAAGCACCCATTGCCAACAAAACACAGACATCAGTTTCACTCACCGCATGCGGTTCATGTCCGGCATCTTTTAGCGCTGGGACGGCTCCATATATCAGTTTCAAACCATCTCCAAATCCAGCGTTATATCCACCGTTTATATAACATTCATCACCCAAATGCAGTGAACAAACAAACACCTGAACTTCGCGAACGTATGATCTCTCTCTCGCGCTCTCTCTCCTGCACACAAGTGAAAGTGACGTCTGCGCATGCTCCTTCTCCTGCTCTCCTTGCTGCCGCGTGCTTTTCCGGGAGAATTGTCCCATAAGGGACTAAGAAAAATTGTTACGAAACAGTTTTATATGTTCGAAAAAAACTTTCCGAAACCTGTACGATCACTGGGGGAGTGTTTCGAGCAGAGAAATACTATGTAATAAGCCCAACTCGTTTTTTGACAAGTTGACCATGTTAAGCATGAGAAGACAGCACATTTAACATTGTAAAGAAGTCAGAATGCATGACACACCATTGCACCACCTCTTTAAAATGTAAATTTCATGATAATTCACTCACCCACATGTCTGTATGTTTATCTTTTGAAATCTTTGTTTAGGCTTTTGAGGAAAGGTTTCCAGAATTTTTATCCATATTATGCACTTAAACGGGGGGCTGTTGGTTTCATCGCAGCTTCAGAAGGCTTTAAACGACACCAGCCAATGAATAAGGGTGTTGTCTAGCGAAAGGATTGGTCATATTCCAAGAGAACGAAAAAATTATTTTACTTTTCAACATAAATATATGGCTTGCTCTGCCTCGGAGTGCCTCCATGTAGCGCATCCAGGAGTTCACATACTCTGTAACCACGTTGAAAAGGTCACGCGTGATGTAAGTGGAAGTTCCCACCCAGTGTTTACGAGTGTGGATGTTGAATGAAACGTTATGTCTTTGTGCAAGACTATTGTTTAAAATGGTCAGTTCGTGTGCTAAGTCACGCATAACCTTTCCAATGTGATTGAGTAATATGGAAGCTGCTGACCAACTTTATGGAGATGCAGATTTCATTTTCCAACAGGACTTGGCACCTGCACACAGTGCCAAAGCTACCAGTACCTAGTTTAAGGACCATGGTATCCCTGTTCTTAACTTTCCAGCAAACTCGCCTGACCGTAACCCTATGGGGTATTGTGAAGAGGAAGATGCGATATGCCAGACCCAACAATGCAGAAGAGCTGAAGGCCACTATCAGAGCAACCTGGGCTCTCATAACACCTGAGCAGTGCCACATCGACTCCATGCCACGCCACATTGCTGCAGTAATTCAGGCAAAAGGAGCCCCAACTAAGTATTGAGTGCTGTACATGCTCATACTTTTCATGTTCATACTTTTCAGTTGGCCAAGATTTCTAAAAATCCTTTCTTTGTATTGGTCTTAAGTAATATTCTAATTTTCTGAGATAATGAATTTGGGATTTTCATTAGTTGTCAGTTAAAATCATCAAATGAAAAGAAATAAACATTTGAAATATATCAGTCTGTGTGTAATGAATGAATATAATATACAAGTTTCACTTTTTGAATGAAATTAGTGAAATAAATCAACTTTTTGATGATATTCTAATTATGTGACCAGCACCTGTATATATATAGGTCCTGTAGTTTTGACGCATTTAAAGAAACCGTATGGTACATTGACATCGAGCGGTTGAGGTTGGTATCGGAGTCTAAATTCAAAATATTGGAGAGACAAGTTTAGAGACAACTTCTGACTAGTTTAGAAAAGGCCAATGAAATTGGCAAATGAAATTTGCATGCCGGACTCAGCCCCCGGATATCCGGGTATAAAAGGGAGATGGCGTGCTGCATTCATTCATTCATTCACCTGCTTTCATTCCCAGCAACTGGGTCGTGATGAGCGGCAGTAGCGGCTACATACACTTCCAGTGTGGAGGGGGAGAGGTTACTCTCCAGTCTTTCTTGAGGTAAGGACAGCATGTTCCCGATCGAGCAACTCCACGGGTCTTCTCTTCGAGAAGAGCACCAGGACGAGAAGAGGCGCCACTTATGGGCGTATAGCCGCATAGTGGCCGAGGCCCTAGCCTGAGTGATGTCCAAACCACCGCAGAGGGTGGGCCACTCAGGATCTCCTCGTCCCGTCCAGACATGGAAGTTCCAGGGGTCTGCCTGGGATGCCGTAACGTGCCCTTCTACTGGGAAAGCAGGTCCTTCGCCAGGGGGATCGGCCAGGGGGGAGTTGTTGTCAAGAGCATTAGCTCCGAGAACCAAGTCCGGTTGGGCCAATAGGGCGCAACTAGTACCACTTGATGCTCCTCTTCCCTGGCCTTGCACAAGACCTGTGCAATGAGGCTCACTGGGGGGAAGGCGTACTTCCGCTTGCAGGTCCACCTGCTCCTGGCCGAACTGCTCCCATATGAGCCGGACTGCGCAGGGATGGAGTCGCCACTCTCCGCAAGGTGTCGACTGACGAGAGCGCGTCGGCTGTCTGGTTCAGGTCGCCTGGGATATGTGTGGCTCGCAGGGAGCTGATCACCTGCTGACTCCACAGGAGGAGGCGTCGGGCGAGTCGTGTTAACTGCCGTGAGCGAATGCCACCCAGTCGATTGATATATGCCACGGCAGTTGTGCTGTCTGACAGGACCAGCACGTGCTTGCCCTGCACGAGAGGCTGCAGCCTCTTCAGTGCAAGTAGCACAGCCAACAACTCTAGGCAGTTGATATGCCAACGCAGCCGGGGGCCTGTCCAACACACCGACACTGCGTGCCCGTTGCACACGGCACCCCAACCCTGCAGGGAGGCATCCGTAGTCCCACGACGTGCCTTGAGACCTGCCCTAGGGGGACCCTGTCCACCAAAAAGGTAATTGAAGACCAGGGGGTTAGGGTGCGTCGGCAGAGAGGCATGATGACCATACGCCTGCTGCCGGTGTGCCACGCTCTCCAGGGAACCCGACTCTGTAGCCAGTATTGGAGCGGTCGCATGTACATCAACCCGAGGGGGACCTCCCCCGCCGAGGATGCCATGTGCCCAGGAGCCTCTGAAATTGTTTCAGGGGGGCCGCTGACTGCCTGAAGTGTTTCAGGCAGTTCAACACTGACTGAGCGCGCTCTGAGTCAGTCACGCTGTAATAGAGACAGAGTCAAGTTCCATACCGAGAAAGAGTAAGAGTAACCTTTTCTCGGTTGACCTGTGGTCCCAACCGATCTAGGTGCCGGAGCACTAGTTCCCTGTGTGTACACAACAGATCTCGCGAGTGTGCCCAGATGAGCCAGTCATCGAGAGAGTTAGTACCCGCACACCTCTCTCCCCGAGGGGAGTGAGGGCGGCTTCCACGATCTTCGTGAAGACTCGTGGGGACAGGGACAGACCGAAAGGGAGGAATCTGTACTGATATGCCCACCCTCGAAAGCGAGACATGAAAGTAAGCGTCCTTCAGGTCGATTGCCATGAACCAATCTTGACATCTTGTAGACGCCAGGATGCGTGAGCATCCTGAATGGCAGCTTGAGTAGTTGCCTGTACATCTCGGCTAGAGGGACGAGCACGATCGCTTGCCAGAGGGGTGGTGACCCTGGCCCGAAGCGTGGGAGCATCCTAGCCTCTGACTGAGGTTGAGAGGATGCCCCGAACTTGAGCGGGCGTCTGGCGAGTTGGATCGAGTAGCCGAGACGGATCGTATCCTGTAGCCACCGTGACGGTTTGGGGGCTCTCTTGGACCACAAGTGTGGACATTGCCCGACCCACAGCCACCCGTGACGCAACGTCTGAATCGTCAACCGCCCGCAGTGTGGGCAGGACGTATCCACAACGTCTGCCCCAGCGTACTGGAAGCAGACATCGTGTCCGTCCCCCTCCTCGATGAGTGTGTTGCACCCATGAGAACAGCGGGACATGCCACGCTGCAGAAATTTGCTCTTTTAGAGAAAAAAACTCAAACACTTCTGGAACTGCCGAGACACCCAGGGGAAGTCGCTGCAGGAAGGGACAGTCCGCTGCACCTTGTCATAAGATTCCAGCAGTAACTCGGATAAAACAGAAGTGTTACTTATTGGACCGAAAACCACCATACGTAACAACCAAGAATACTGCTTAACTATTGACGGATGTTCCATAAAACCATCATCGTCAGCAAAGAATCTTGGCGTTCTATTCGATAGTAATCTGTCATTTGAGAGCAACGTCGCCAACACCTGTAAAATTGCATTTTTCCATTTTAAGAATATATCTAAACTACGTCATATGCTGTCAATGTCAGATGCAGAGAAGTTAATTCATGCATTCATGACATCAAGACTAGACTACTGTAATGCACTGTTAGGTGGTTGCCCTGCAGGTTTATTACAAAAACTCCAACTGGTCCAAAACGCGGCAGCTCGAGTTCTTACACGTACAAAAAAGTACGAACATATTAGCCCGGTTCTGTCAACCTTGCACTGGTTACCTATAAAGCATCACATTAACTTTAAAATCTTGCTTATTACCTATAAAACCCTACATGGTTTAGCTCCTCAATAATTGAATGAACTCCTTTTGTATTACAGTCCTTCACGTGCATAACGCTCTCAGGTGTCCTGTCAGTTGGTAATACCTAGAATTTCAAAATCAAGTGCAGGTGGTAGATCCTTTTCCTATCTAGTGCCTAAACTTTGGAATAGTCTTCCCTGCACTGTCCGGGAGGCAGACACACTCTGTCAGTTTAAATCTAGACTAAAGACGCATCTTTTTAATCTTGCATACACTACTCTTCCATAATATAAATCTTCAGAGGGTTTAGGCTGCATTAGTTAGATCAACCGGAACCAAAAACACAACTGATGTACTTGTTGCATCAAAGAGTACAGAACAGTACTCTACTCTCAGCCAGTCTTGTCTCATTGTTCCAAGGTTACCACAGCGAGCAGGATGCAGTTCATGGCCTGACCTGATGGTAGAGCGGAGAATGGGAAGTGGGGACCTGACAAGAGCTGAGATGATAGAGCTGGATAAAGAAGGACGCGGTCTCTTGACATGTCTTCACCACAAAATTTCAAATGCTATTAGATTATTAATGATAATCTTAAACTATAATTTATTTTATTATTAAGTTTATTTATTTTATTTAGCCTTGTTGTGCAAGCTCTCTGGAGCTTGTGCAGAGGCAGCAGCTTTTGCCAGAGGGGAACTGGAATCCCCTGGTTGGGCCTGGGTTCTCCTGAGGTTTTTTCTCTCGATTAGAGTTTTGGGTTCCTCGCCACCGTTTGCATACTGTTTTTTGCATTATTTGCCTGGCCGGGGGGGCTGCTTTAGAATTAGAATTTTAAAGTTTTACTTAAGTAATATTGCATATAGGAATTTATAGTCTGTTATATTTGACCTGTGCTTCTTTCTCCTTTATCTTAAATGTGTGCTCTCACTGAGCGTGTGTGTGTGCGTGCGTGCGTGTCTGTGTGTGTGTGCGTACTTGTCTGTGTACGTTTGTGTGTGTGCGCGTCCGTGTGTGTGTGTCTATGTCTATGTGTGTTAGTACGTGTGCATATTGTGTGTGTGGAGTGTTTTGTATGTGAGTATGTCTGTCTTCTGTGTTTTCAACTTTTTCTTGTTTTTGCAGGTACAACTTTAATTGTTTTGCTTATAGTCAATATGTCTTATGTACAGCTGCTTTGTAACAATGAAAATTGTAAAAAGCGCTATATAAATAAAGTTGAGTTGAGTAGAGTAGATTTTGAAGTCTCGAAGTCGATCAGTGTGAAGGCTCCGAAGAACAAAAGGTAAATGAATGCAGCACGCCGTCTCCCTTTTGTACCTGGATATCCGGGGGCGGAGTCCGGCATGCAAATTTCATTAGCCAATTTCATTGGCCTTTTCTAAACTAGTCAGAAGTTGATAGGTTCTCAAGAGCGAACCCCATCTGTCGGCTAGACACAACGTCGAGAGACCGACAGAAAAAGAACCGTATAATTCTTCTCCCCCTGCACATCGTCACATCTTCAAATCATAGCCAAACACACATAAATGTGATAAATAAGGGACAGTATAGTTAATATATTCATATGGTTAATATGTCAGGATTTGGGACTATTGTTCCATGTTTTTGCCACTAGATGTCACTGTTTTCACCTGTTGTTTGCCATTAGCTTAATTTTTTTCACCTGTGGCTCGTTTATCCCCACTGTATTTAAGTTGCCCTTTGTTCTCTGTCCTGTGCTTGGTGTTTAACGTTCAGTAGCCAACCCTTTGAGTAGTCCCCAGTTTAGTTTCTTGTATAGCTTTTGTCTCGAGTCTTTCTAATGTGTATTTTCGAACCTAGTTAATTGTGGATTATTTTTGTTGAACTTTTGGAAGACCTTTTTTGAAACATCCCGATTGGATTATTTCTGTTTAAACTTTTCAGATAAACCTTCTGGATTCCTTGTTTGATTTTGTTATTGGAACTTTATTTTATTAAAAAGACTTTATTCATTCCAAGTCCTCTTGGGCGCATCTCTCTTCTGGGTTGATCATTCCCCCTGTGGCTCTGCAGGAGAGAGTTAGTCTCTCACACCGGAGACCCGTGGTCAAGCCTCGCCGCTGACAGAAACACCAAGCTATGTGTCATGGACCCAGAGACGCCCACCACTCGTGATCTCTTACCCACAATCTATGCTAAGCATTCACAACTGCTGGCCGACATCACCACTTCGATCCGCCAGATCTTTGACCGGGTGCCTCTGCCTCAAGCCACCTCTCCAACAACTGCCTCTATCTCAAACGCCTACTCCCTTTGCTGAACCATGCTTACCTCCACCTCAACGCTATACTGGAGATCCCAGCGCCTGTCGTGGATTCCTTATGCAGTGCTCCCTCAGCTTTGAGTTAAAGCCATCATCCTTCCCCTCAGACAGAGCTAAGATCGCTTTCCTCATCACTCTCCTCTCTGGCAAGGCCCTCTCCTGGGCCATGGAGGTTTGGGATGCCCAAAGCTTGTTTTATTCAAGCTGCTCTGCCTTCGAGAAAGAGTTCAGGAGGGTCTTCGATCATCCCATTAGTGGCCGGGAGGCATCTAAACGACTGTTGTCTCTCCAACAGGGCGGTCGAAGTGCAGCAGAGTACGCCATCCAGTTCAGTACCATTGCGGCAGGAAGTGGCTGGAATGACGAATCTCTCATGGTGTGCTTTCAAAATGGTCTTTTGGAGGCGCTCCAGGACGAACTGGTCACACGTGAGCCTTCTACTACTCTCGAGTCCCTCATTGACCTTGCAGTCCGGTTGGATAACCATTTGAGGGAGAGGAAACTGAGTCGCCGGTTGTTCGTTCCTATTGACCCCCCAAGTAACTCAGAGACATTACCACAGTCCCCAGATATCCCTGAGCCCATGAACTTGGGTGGTTCTCGCCTTTCCTCGTCTGAACGAGACGCATGAGGGAGCGGTGTTCCCTATATTGTGGCCTTCCGGGACATTTTCGCTCGGGTTGCCCTGAACTTTCAGGAAACGCATGGCCCCGTACAGGCAAGGAGGGACTGTAATGGGAATAACCAAGATGTCTCCTCCATCCAATTCAGGACTGTATCTCCCTGTCACACTCACCTGGGGTAGTCACAAGCTCCAACTTAAGGCCTTAGTAGATTCAGGGGCTGCTGGAATCTAGCCGAAAGACACAAGATCCCCTCTTACCATCTTTCCACTCCCCTGTCCATTACTGCCGTGGATGGCAGGCCCTTGGGCCCTGGAAAAACAACCCTTCTTTTCGCTCCTCTCAACCTATCCATACAGAAACACCAGGAAGATCTACAGTTCCACCTGATACAGTTTCCAGTTATTCTCGGACACCCTTGGCTCCTCAAGCATAACCCTCAGCTAGACTGGTCCTCGGGTACTGTCTCCAGTTGGAGTTCTGCATGCCATCTTACCTGTCTCACCCTAGAAACCCCTGACCCTGCTCTCGAGTCCCCTGAGTCCCTAGGCCTGTCCCTAGCCATTACCACCATCTTAAGCGAGTCTTTAGTAAGCGGAGAGCCACCTCATTACCACCTCACCATCCTTATGACTGTGCTGTGGAATTACTGCCAGGCACCTGTCCCCCCCGAGGGCGCATATACTCCTCATCACCTCCCGAACATGAGGCTATTTAGACCTACATTGAGGAGGCCCTAGCTGCGGGGATCATCTGACCATCCACCTCCCCGGCTGGAGCTGGCTTTTTCTTTATGGGTAAAAAGGACAGAGGTCTACGCCCCTGTATTGATTACAGGGGTCTCAACAAAATCACCATCTGTAACCGCTACCCCTTATCTCTCATGGCAACATCCTTCGAGCTACTCCAAGGAGTTTCCATCTTCACCAAACTTGGCTTGCGCAATGCTTGCCACCTCGTGCGCATTAAATGCGCATTCAATGAACTCAAGCGTCTTTTCACCTCAGCACCCATTCTCACCCTTCCCATCTCTAACAAGCCTTTTGTTGTGGAGGTGGATGCTTCGGACATAGGGGTGGGAGCAGTGCTCTCTCAAAGAGGTGATGACAACAGGCTCCATCCACGTGCTTTTTTCTCTCGTCGCCTTACACCCTCAGAGAGGAATTATCACGTGGGAGACAAGGAGTTACTGGAGGTTAAATTGGCTCTGGAGAAATGGAGACACTGGCTTGAGGGGGCCAGACATCCTTTTCAAGTTTTTACTGACCACAAGAATTTGGAATACATCCAAAAGGCCAAACGACTCAACCCCCGCCAGGCAAGCTGGTCTCCCTTTTTTAACCGGTTCCAGTTCATCTTGTCTTACCGTCCTGGTTCAAAGAACCTCAAATCCGATGCCCTGTCCCGAGTCTATGCCAGCAGCAACCAAGAAGGCCCTATCATGCCTATCATCCCCGATTCCAAGATTGTGGCTCCTATGAGGTGGGAGGTGGAGTCAGCCGTAAGACGTGCACAGACTCAAGAACCAGATCCGGGAGGAGGCCCCACCAACCGCCTATTCGTTCCGTAGTCTGTACAATCCAAAATTCTCCAATGGGGCCACTCCTCTCATCTGACCTGTCACCCAGGCACTGACCGCACCCTTAAGTTCCTCCAAAGGAGATTTTAGTGGCCAAGTATGAAAGAGGATACTCAGACTTTTGTAAATGCTTGTCCTACATGTGGTTGCAAGTCCGTCGCAAGCTACTCCGAGTCCCTAAGATATTCCAGAGGCAGGCTAATCGCAAACGCAGACCAGCCTACACCCTCCGTCCTGGACAACGCGTTTGGCTCTTCACTGGGAACCTCCCTCTCCGAGTCGAGTCCAGCAAACTGGCTCAACGCTACATAGGTCCCTTCAAAGTGGCAAGGAGAGTAAACCCTGTAACCTACCGTTTATACTTACCCAGGTCTTTAAAGATCAATCCCACCTTTCATGTTTCCCTTTTAAAATCTGTTGTCTTCTCTCCTTTGTCTCCGACAGGCAGACCTCCGCCTTGCATAATCGGGGGCCGGCCAGCGTACACAGTCCACCGCATACTCGACTCCCGTTGAGTACAAAGATCACTACAGTATTTTGTGGACTGGGAAGGCTATGGCCAGGAGGAGTGCTTCTGGGTTCCTGCTAGGGACATTTTGGACCCTGATCTCATCCGAGCTTTCCACACTCTTAGACCCGATCGTCCTAGAGGGAACTTCAGGAGCCGTTCCTAGAGGAGGGGGTCCTGTCAGGATTTGGGACTGTTTCATGTTTTTGCCACTAGATGTCACTGTTTTCACCTGTTGTTTGCCATTAACTTCATTTTTTTACACCTGTGCCTCGTTTATCCCCAGTGTGTTTAAGTTGCCCTTTGTTCTCTGTCCTGTGCTTGGTGTTTAACGTTCAGTAGCCAACCCTTTGAGTAGTCTCCAGTTTAGTTTCTTGTATATCTTTTGTCTCGAGTCTTTGGAATGTGTCTTTTCGAACCTAGTGCATTGTGGATTATTTTTGTTGAACTTTTGGAAGACCTTTTTTGAAACATCCTGATTGGATTATTTCTGTTTAAACTTTTGGGATAAACCTTCTGGATTCCTTGTTTTCGCTGATTTTGTTATTGGAACTTTATTTTATTAAAAGACTTTATTCATTCCAAGTACTCTTGAGCGCGTCTCTCTTTTGTGTTCATCATTCCCCCTGTGGCTCTGCGGGAGCGAGTTAGTCTCTTACACCGAAGACCCGAGGTCAAACCTTGCCACTGACATAATATATACGTATATAATGCACTTTTCAACGTGTTTTATCTTTATTTAAATGTAGTGTTGATTTGAACTCTACCTAAAGTATGTGGTAATCTATTTTTAATGTGAAAGGTCATCATTATTTGATAATGCTTTGAAGTGACGCTAAAGAGCGAGGATATACCATTTCACTTTAATTCTTGATTTACCCTGAAGGATCTTATCTTGCAATAACAACCAGCTGGATGCTTGCTTATTACATGACTGCATGCCATATGAGTAAACAATTAGACACAAAATATTGATTTAAAATATTTTATTAGTTTATTTGTAACACATTCAAATCTGGTTAAGATAACTCCCAGTATCCGGATGAGTAGTGTTATCCTTTTTTAGTTATCGGGTTATAACCCGAAATGCAGTAATTGACCAATCAGAACCAAATATTTCAGAGAGCCGTATAATAATGTTGAAAAATAAACATTATGTTTATATATGTTTAAACAATAATGTTTTTAATAAACAAATGGCAGTTTCTTCTTTCACTTGCTTCTACATCTGAAAAGGTTTATGTAGGTCACTACAGATGTGTGGTACTGCCAGTCTAGAATAGAAAAATTGTTACAAAACACTGATGGACTGCAAAACACAAAAAGAACACAAATCACCAAAATGCCAGAGAACACAAAAGATCTACTAACCCCTCTCTCATCTCTCACACCTTTACAGAAAGAGAATGCTCTATATTTTCTTCTTTCCTTTAAAACTTTTGTTCCAGCTGTCTCTCAGTTCAGAACCTATACATGAAAGAAATCTTCAATTAGAAAGGCTCTTTTCATGGTGAGGCAGTCTGCTGCATATTAAAAGCAGAGGCGCACATGAATAAGCCATAGGTGAATAAAAGCTTTCCGCAAGCTCATACCAGTCTCTGTTCAGACAGACTTGGGTTTCTGTGCTCACTTCTTGGGCAAATCACTTGTATCCATTGCTACAGTCTTGGATGTTTCATTATATTTCATTATTCATTATTGTTTACTGAATTATAATGTATTGAATTTAGTAAAGAAGAAAAGAAGAATGATTAAAATGATTAGTACCAGTAGGATGAAGTTAATAATTTGCCGGTTTTTGTGACTTTTGCTGCAATTATTGCCATTTAAGGTTTTAATTTTTTTATCACATTTTAACTTAGTTATTAATGAGTACAACACAATTAATGATACAACACAAAATATACAGTATGGGTGATTAATGCTTGGTTCCTGGGTTCAGTATATCACTGGTCATGAACAGCAATTAAATGTTAGCATTCCTATTTAAACAAATGTAAGCCTTAAGGTAGATTTAAACAACAAAATAGTAAAAAAAAGAAATTATTTTTTGTTTGTGTTTTTAAAAAGTTTCATGTTCACACATCAATGCTGTCAAAACGATCTGCTTTTACACACGTCATGCAACAAAAGAAATATTATGTTCCTGCGCACACTTTTGGAATAACCATCGGGGTAAGTAAATAATGTGTCTCCGCTGGTCAAACACACAGCCTTGTAGGCTGCCATTGTTGTTGCCTATAGACTGAACACAAAATACGCCTATGCATGACATCACAGTTTTCATGTATTCACGTTTTCGTAGATTACACTGTGAAAATAACCTGCACTTTGAGTCTTATTTTAAAATGTGCCCCAAAATGCCATTGCTGTGTAAATGAACAACTCAATAAAAAGATTTCCATTTTTAGATGATAACTAAATCTACAAACTTTTTTGGCATACAGTGGAGGATATTGGATAAGATATTATACAAGATAATACTAGATATAAGACAATAAAACTTGTTATAACCTGATAGCACCCTGCAACCCCAGCTAACAGTACTCTAATGATTGTTACGTAACTGCAATGTAATCTGACGACTACACGTTCATTGTGGCAACGTAAATAGCCTACTGGAAAAGTGTTATTCCTGGATTCGTTTCCACAACGTGAATTTGTGACACGAAATCCATCCCAGCCGTCCAGCTGGCATCCCGTGCTGCCCAGCCGCAGCCGTCCAGTCCGGTGCAGCCGGCGTCCAGTCCGGTGCAGCGGCATTCCAGCCAGCATCCAGTCCGGTACAACAGCTGGAGTCCAATCCAGTCCAGCCGGCATTCCAGCCGGCATCCAGTCTGGTCCAGCAGGCTTCCAGCCAGTACCCAGTCTGATTCAGCAGCCGGTGAACTCGTTACGGAGAGCAGAGGGGAACTGTAAAGGCAGGACCATGTAGAAACAGAAATGACATGCCTGTGCTTCCATGTAAATAACATAATGCTATTTAGATTGTTTAATACGAGAACAAGGTATAGACATGTTATATAGGAAAGGTAACATTAAATGACTTCTCTTGTGATCTGGCGCTATATAAAAATAAAATTAACTTGACCTTTAAGGGGGCGGGAGTTGCGGTTGGAGGGGCGGGGCGCCCCCCTAAAGCAATGGTAGGAGAAACACTGAAATGTATTTACTTGAACACAAACCTGACAAATAACATGAGCCTTCTCATTGTTCCTTCTCCCTTCATACTAATGCACTTGTGACAACTAAAGAAAAATAGATGACAAACAGTTTCCTTTATGTTTAGTTTCTGGCTGATACTGCTAGTTGTATAACTAACAAAATTAGCTAGCATACCATGCGTTCAAAAGTTAACGCTACGTGAAAAATAACCTTGTTCCCCAGTTTCTGATTTGAGAACACGTGAGATATTTTTAGACACATACCCAAATCATAATCCACACCAACAAAAGACAGTATATTTTTAATCGTAAGTGTTATGAAGTGAAACATGAGCATTTTTGATGATCGTTTCTCTTCAGTCCACTCGTTTTTATGTGTTTAACTACAGCTGTCGTCAGTGTTTTTGTTTGGCAATGGCAGCAGGTACAGTATGTGTTAAAATATCAAATTGGAGACTGTATTCTGTTAATTGTGGCACTAAACAACACAACAAGAAGATATTTTAAACTCCTTATATGTAGCCGAATCTGTGCTGGTTTGTATTGGCCGCCTTCAGTTTTCCCTTTGTTTTGCCTCCAGCTAATGCCATGATGTAAGTGTGACGTCGGTGCAAAAGGGGTCCATACAGTGGCCTATCTCATTTTGGGAGCAAGCTGTTCTGCAGTAAAGCGTGAGGCATGTGCAGTCAACATCTATTGGACACACTTGGTGATACTCATATTTTAATGGCAATAAAAGAACAGATTACATTACAGTTAGTTTGTGCTTGGCCAAAAGGTATGAAGAAATGATGTAACTGGTACGTTGTTTGTTGTTCTAATCTGAAAACTTTCTAAGGTGTTGTTTCACAACATAAGACAACTCTGTCTTTCAGACAAAAGTGCACCAATGGCTAAAACAGATATTGGAAGTTTTTAAAAGTTTTAGGCTGAGCAATGACACCAACACTAATAAGTGATTTGACCTTATTAGCATATCCACACACATAATGCCAGTTGTTTGTTTGGTGAGGGAATCTGAAACTAAAATGACTAATGACCCTTCCATTTTAGCTGGTTTTCATGGGTCCTTTTGTTTCTGCTGTGTCTTCTTCTGTTTTTCCTATAGTAGCATTATTAAAACTACTCCCAAAGTCAATGTTGTGAAACGTATGCAGAGCATCTTAGAGATCTCTCTTGATCTAGTCTCTGGTTCTTTCAGCAGTTATCATGAAGTGTTAAGCTGGATCTCATGTTTTCTCTCTTTATTTACTCCTGTCCTTCATGGCTGATATATTGAAATGACAACTGTCTCTCTTGTCTCACTCTCCGACACACATACCCAGACTTATTTGTTATTATCCGGCAACTTTAACAAAGGAATCTTAAAATCTGAAATTATCTTCAGAGCCTTCCGATTCTTCCGAACCTTCCGATTCTTCCAAGCCTTCCGAGTCTTCCGAGCCTTCCCCGGGATTTCCCCAAATATTTATTTTGGGGAGGGCTCCCAATCACACGCTGCAGTGGCTGGTCCTTCCTCCCTGGAAAAGACTCTGAGGACAGACCACAAGAAGCCTCCTTCTTGCACAGGTCGTCCTGGCCGCTGTGAAGATGCTGGAGACAGCCAGGACGACCTCTGCAAGAAGGAGGCTTCTTGTGACCGCCTCCTCCTCCACGCCCACTTCCACCGCTACGCAGAGGTGGGTAGAGTAGCCAAAATCTTTACTCAAGTAAAAGTACAAGTAACTAGAGAAATTGTTACTCAAGTAAAAGTAAAAGTCACTATTTTAAAAATTACTTGAGTAAAAGTAAAAAAGTATGCAATGAAAAAACTACTCAAGTAGCTAGTTACTTAGTTACATTGTATCTGATTATATAGACCTACTACATAAAATTAATATTAACGCCAATATTTTAATATTACATTTTAATAAACATTTTTAATTATCATAAGCAGATATCTTTGCAATATACTAGAGAGACTAAAGAATAGACAAACACAGAAGAGACAAGCATTTCTGTAAATTTCATCTAGTCCTGATGTCAATGTAGTTTACACAACTTATTTAGAATAATAAACCATGTCAAACTAAAGCATAAACTAAACTCAGAGCATTTCCTAAGATGATCTAGAACATCTGCAGTGCTCTCTTAAATGAAATACACATTTTTGAAGAAAGCTCATGTTTTCTCGTGTTGTGTCATGTGTGTGTTGTGAAACGCTCTTACTTGTAAACAAACAGTTGTAAACAAACAGTAAACAGTGAACCACACGGAACATCAACAAGTTTTCCTTCTGTTCTTCAGATGTATATTTCTGCAAGCCCACGTCTGACAGGTAATGCGCATATTGCTGTGTCTGATGAACAGGGTGCGCGCATATGGCGGGCATTTATCATTGCTGGCAAACAATATGACACATTTGCAGTTTTGATTGTATAGATATAGAATAATATCCACTTCATCCAACGCTCTTTGTGTTCTGCGTGTTCTTAAGTTTCGCGCTACGAGGAGTGAGTAATCCTGCTTCAGATGATTCAGATCATGCTGCGAACTGAACAAATCATTTGAACTGATTCATTAGCCTATTCAAATGGTTTTGCCCATTGTTCAATTAATGTTTTCAACATAATTGACTCAAACGAATCAATCATTCGGGAATGCCCGTAAAAAGAGACAACAACCTTGAAATAAACAATGTGTTTTAAAAAGCATATTTTTAAATGAAGGAACGAAGGAACGTCACGCAATGTAAGTTATGTAACGAAGTAAAAGTACAGATTTTCTATTAGAAATTTACTCAAGTAAGAGTAAAAGTACACACTTTTAATTTTACTTAAAAAGTACATATTTTCCAAAATGTTACTCAAGTAAATGTAACGAAGTACATGTAGCGCGTTACTACCCACCTCTGCCGCTACGGCTGCCAGTGTCACCACAATGGGAGACCCCCAGAGCCAAATACAGTAACAGTCTTGTCTATCCCCATGCCTGTTTTCCCTAGTTTTCCCCCTTGGACTACACCTCCCACGATCCTCCACACTCCATCACCTGTCCCTTGTCTGTCATCACAACACCTGCCAGCAATCCCTTATCACCCGGACACTTTATATACTCTGCTTGTTCCTTTGTTCCTGTAGTTACTAACCTCCACAAGATGGAAACGGACACCAACTTCTTCTCTCCAGAGGCCATCATGCTGGATATGAGACAGAATGGCCGGATCCTGGAGAGTTATGTGGCAGAGTTTCTTGTGTGATTGGGTGAGTTGGAGCGTTCCCTTGCTGAACCGTGCATTCCCGACTGGTCTGGATGACGATCTGCTCATTCTCATCATGCTCCACGACGCGGAAGAATATTCGCTGAAGGACTTTATAAATTGAGTACTCCAAGCGGTAGGCTCGGAATTCTGCATCAAGGACACTGATGGGGATTTGAGCGATGGCCGTTCAGTATCAGTCGGTAGCGGGGATCTGCTCCGGCTCACCCCATGTCCGCACCTCACTCCTTCACCAAGCCCCGCCGCCGTACGAAACAGCTTGGACACCACAGCTCTCCTGAACCGACACAAAGCCGCGGCTCTTATAATTGACGTGCTCGCTGACACTTCCCTGAGCTGGCGCCTCAATGCTCACCCGAGACGTCGTCTCACCGTGGATCTCCTGCACCTGAGCTCCCCCTGATGGAACAGGTATAGCAGGAGTTTGACCCATTATATTTTAAAGGGGACCCCACCGAGTCTACCGAGTCTTCTGAGCCTTCCTAGTCTTCCAAGTCTTCCGAGCCTTCCGATTCTTCCGAGCCTTCCTAAATATTTATTTTGGGGAGGGCTCCCAATCCCACGCTGCAGTAGCCGGTCCTTCCTCCCTGGAAAAGACTCTGAGGGCCGACCACAAGAAACCTCCTCCTTGCAGAGGTCGTCCTGGCTGTCTCCAGCATCTTCAACGACCGCCTCCTCCTCCACGCCCACTTCCACCGCTATGGCTGCCAGTGTCACCACAATGGCAGACCCCAGAGCCATGGTGGTCACCATCCTGACTCCCCCAGCTCCACTGCTATGGCCACGGCGGCCGTCATCCCTGACTCCCCCAGCTCCACTGCCACGGCGGCCGTCATCATTGACTCCCCCAGCTTCACTGCTACGGCCACGGTGGCGATCCCTGAACCTCCGTGGCCCCCCTTATCCTCCTAGGCGTGAGGACGCACCTTCCGGGACGGGGGAAATACTGTCACAGTCTTGTCTGTCCCCATGCCTGTTTTCCCTAGTTTTCCCCCTTGGACTACACCGCCCACGCTGCATCACCTTTCCCTCTTCTGTCATCACAACACCTGCCAGCAATCCCATCATCACCTGGACACTTTATCTACTCAGCCTGTTCCTTTGTTCATTGTCGTGTCTTGAATGTAAACGTAAATGTGTTAGTGTTGCTACAACGAACATTAAAGTGTTTTTGTCTTATATTTACCTTCGTCTGTGTTCCCGTGGGCGTCCCGTTACACCAGGGGCAACAGGACAGGGATAAGGAGGATGACCAGCGATACAGCAGAGGACAGCCAGAGGCATAGCAATGGGGCAGGCAAAGCAGGCAATAGGTTGTTTGAACATGATGTCACAGCACTGCTTGAAGTGCAGATGAGGGGGGCAAGTGATTTTCTCCATAGGAATTCAATATTACAAACTCAAGATATCAATGTTTTGCAACGTTTTTGATTGTTCAAATCGATAAAACCATGAAAGGTGTTTTTATTGTGTAGCAAAAGTTGATGTTCATGAAGGGGGAAAATGCAAGTATTGACTGAGAAACGGAGATAAAAGTGGCTTGTAAACCTGAATCTGCGGTTGGGCTGAGCCGAGCTGGATGACTTTATAAAACTCTTAACGAGGTTTAACGTACCTAAACAACGACCAGGTGAGGTCAAATTTCTGTCAAACCTTGTCATAAACACTAGCTGCTGTTAAAAGAATGAGTCCTTATTAAATGGATAAAGTGATAAATCTTGCGTTGAGCGTTTCTCCCCCATTGAAGTCCATTATTATAAAACGGCTTAACGTACTGAAACAACGACCACGTAAAACCACATTTCTATTAAACCTTAATTGTAATAAACACTAGCTACTGTTAAAAGAACAAGCACTTATTCCAGGGATAAGAATTGTCTCACGTTAAGCTTGTTCTTCATAGAAGTTCATTATAAAAAACCACAAACGTGGCTAAAGTCAGCGACAAACTGAGAACATACAACTTTTCTGTTATCAGGTTTATGTTTGATATCAGTGATAAACAAACGTATTTACTTTGGTTTTCCGTGGTTGTTGTTTTGGTACGTCATCAAAACCACGTGACTGCAAACAACCTATTGCCCGGGGCCCCGCATTTTAAGGGGGCCCTCAACTGATGACCATTTAAACAATCAGAAATGTTATAATTACTACAACATGGAGCAACATATCTGCATTCCCCCTAGTGCTTTCTTTTTTTAGTCTTGATGTGTCGCCGCCGTTTTCAAACTGGTGCTGCCACAGCACTTGTGGTTCTGTAGAAAATGCATTTGCTAATTTAAACACGAAGATGACTTATCCATCTGGCAGCCATAAGCGAAAAAAAAGAAGAGGAATAGAGGATGAGGATAACTCTCTCTCGCGAGAGGAAAAGCCCGAGCCGCGCGCATCACAAGCTCTCTCGTGCACTGAAAACTCAAAGCCCGCACATTATAAACTCTCTCTGGTGCGAGGAAAAGCCTAAGCCGCATGCATTGCAAGCTCTCTTACATGAAGAAATGCGCAATGCGCGTTTGTAATATTGATTTGCAACATATATTGGCAAACAGCCAACTATCGTCTAGGGAATCAGCTATCGCCGATAGGTCTGGGGATCGTCGATACACGATAGTATCGTCTATCGGAACAACCCTACATGGCAGTGCTTTTTAGTATTGTAAGTAATGGTCCGAGCCAATTTAGAGGGCTCAGTCTGGCTGGGTGCAGCTCGTCCGAATCACTGTGCCCTAGTATGTTAAAGTTCTTGTCTAGTAAAGAGGAGATCCCTGCTTCGAATCCCAGCAGTGATTCTAATTCTTGCTTGCTTCTCAAGATCACTGGATAACAAAGGGCTGCACGTTTTAGTATTCAATATGATGGTATGAGCCAATTAAGGCGGCTTCTGTCTGGCTGGTACTGGCTGCGCTGTGGCTTAGTTGGTTAACGCGCCTGTCTAGTAAACAGGAGATCCAGGGTTCAAATACCAGCAGTGCATTTGATGGTTGGTTCATCCACAAGAGCACTATGTGACATGTGTTTTCCAGAGAAGTGTTGTGAACAACTTCAGTGCTTTCTTGTATTCTAACTGTTGTCTGCTTAATGGTCATGTCTTGTCTCTCTTTTGTTGAGTCACACCAGTGTTCCAGCAAATCTTTTTTACGGAAGACCCTGTATTAAGGGCTTTTACTGTAACTATTTTTATTGTGAGTGACCCTTTTATGATCACTAGGCTTAGTTAATTAAAGCACCTGTCTAGTAAACAGGGGATCCTAAGTTAGAATCCCAGCATTGCTTTTAATTTTTGCTTGCTTCACAAGATCACTAGAAAACAAATAGCTTCACGTTTTAGTATTCTATGTGATGGTCTTAGCCAATTTAGGCGTCTTATGTCTGGCTGGTATTGGCTGCTCTGTGGGCTGTGGCTTAGTTGGTTAAAGTGCCTGTCTTGTAAACAGGAGATCCTGCGTTCAAATAGCAACAGTGGCTTTGAAGGTTGTCTCTTCCACAAGATCATAATGAGATATGCGTTTTCCAGAGAAGTGTTGTGAACAAGTTCAGTGCTTTCTTGTATTCTAACTGTTGTTTGCTCTATGCTCATATCTTGTCTCTCTGTTGTTGAGTTACACCAGGGATCTAGCATATCTTTTTTACAGAAGACGCTGTATTAAGGGGACAAATGGCAGTGCTTTCTTGTATTCTAAGTGATGGTCCGAGCTAATTTAGAGAAAATAAATGAAACTCAATAGTTAAAGGGGTCATATGGCGCGAATACGTGTTTTTCTGTGTCTTTGGTGTGTTAAAAGTTACCCATGCATGTTTTAGACACATAAAATTGCCAAAATTTAAGTGTCAGAACAAAAGATGCATTCAAACTAAAAGCGAATGCTCACCCAGACCTACATGAAATGCCTTGTGTAACCACACCCCCACAAAATCACGTCAGTTTGTGTTATGGTTTGACTAAGACCGCCCAAATGTATATGCAAGTAAGGAGGCGTTACATTTCACACGCTTGCAGTATTCGACCAATAATTATGCACTGGTTAACTGGCCAATCATAGCACACCTCGCTTTTCAGAGCAATGAGCTTTGTAAAAAATCTGCACATTTCAGAGATGCGGAGCAAAGAGGAGATACAAACAAACATGGACGGTATGTGGAAAATACAGCGTTTTTGAGCCTTAAATCGTGTATACACATCGCATTAAATCTAAAACAAACGATAATATTTGTTTTAGCCGTGTCATATGACCCCTTCAACCAAGTGGGCCCACTCACAAACTCAACAGTACTCATAACCCCCCTGATGCAGGCCTGTGTGGTTGCTGGAGTGTGTTGAGGCCTTTGAAACTTAAACTGGGGAACTTTGAAACTCGGGAAGCACTGATCGTCCCTTGTAACTGGAGGAACACCCAACGCTTCCGGTGGCTGGGTGTGCTCTCCGGTGATGTCTTAGTTCGCTCCCTTGTGGCTAGAAGACTTGCTCGCCCTTTGGGTTTCAAACACACTTTTTACAGTCTCCTACGTCCCACGGAGATTTGAACTATGGCAGAAAACAAACGGCAGCGAATGTGTTTAATTTTAAGTTTAAACACGCACTTCAATCCATAAAATGAAAGTAGCGAGCTGTCTCGTGTAAAGGCAGCAATGTCCCAAAACGCCTAGGTACAACGCCAAGTGAAATAAATGTTAACCCATATCTTGAGCTAACTTTATCTTCAATGTTCAATAACAAAAATATACTCAATTTTAAACAGAAATAAAATCACGTTTTGCTTACATATCGCAAGTTATTCACCCACGACAAACTTCTCATGTCTCACCTCTCATCACTTCAGTCTCTCTTGACAGACCTCTTCATTACACAAAAGCGTTCCATTCATCCACCTTGGAGCCGGATTTAAGTCATTCAGCATCCATCACATAACATACAGCAAACTTGATTGGACACACCGCTTTTTCACGTGTATATTGTAGCAAGGTGGAAGAATACACGACAAGGAGAGCTCAAATGAAAAGCCCCGGAGGGTGGTTTTTATTCACAGATACAGGGTGGTGTAATAGTGTGTGTCGATATCCCTCTTCCGTGCTGCTCTCCGTGTGGTGCGTGAGTGCTTGTCCGTGTGACCCTCGTGACGTGGCTGACTGGTCACAGGCTGTTCTCTGTAGTGAGTAGGGTTGGGAATCGAAAATCAATTCCAATTTGGAATCGGAATCGAAAGGCTAGGAATCGGATCGGAATCGAAAGGAATAGGAATCGGATACTTGAGATTAAAATTTGAATTCCTCTTATCAATTCCTGTGTGCATATTTTCAGAAAAGTACATGCGTTGCATGATCTGCTGATATCTCAATAAAAGCCCTTATGAAAATTATCGATATTTTTTACTATAGTAAGCATAGTTTAGCTATAGAATTTGCATTAAAGCACAGGAATCACAAATTAACCATAGTTGCATTATAGTAACTGCAGTTTAACCATGATGTAGTTCAACTATGATAATACAAATTGTAATAAATCAGAAAAGGTGTGTTTCTATGTGTAAATATACACAAAACGGTGCTCATACATATATATATATATATATTTTGCAAACAAGTCAATAAGCAGGCTAAATGACCATACAGGTTGATATCTAAATGTTTTACTTCAACTGTGGAATCGAAACTGGGAATCGATAAGAATCGAAATCGATAAGCAGAATCAGAATCGGAATCGATAAAATTGAAACGATTCCCAACCCTAGTAGTGAGACAAAGAAAGAGTTAGTTCTGGTCTCATGGAGAGGTTCTCGGCTTCTTCTGAGCTGACCATATCCGAGATAGTCCGTCAGCGTTGGAGTTGGCAGCTCCAGCCCGATGTTGCAGAAGGAAGTGGAAGTCCTGGAGCGCGAGAAACCATCGAGTCACCCTGGCATTGGTATCCTTGGCGCTTGCCATCCACTGTAGGGGTGCGTGGTCCGTTACCAGGGTGAACTTACGGCCGAGGAGGTAGTAGCGGAGTACGGAGGTCCTCAACTGCTTCACCTTCAGTAGCTGGCAGAGGTCAGCCATTAGTCGGGACATAAACGGGGTCCCCTGGTTGGTCAGGATGTCCGTGGGTATACCAACCTGGCTGGAAAGCATGAAGAGCTCCTGGGCAATGGCCTTGGCTTTCCGTAGAGGGATGGCTTCGGGGTACCGGGTGGCATAGTCGACGATCACCAGGATGTGTTCGTGGCCGCGGGCAGACTTGGGTAACGGCCCCACCAGGTCCATCCCGATACGCTCGAAAGGCACCTCGATGATGGGCAGCGGAATCAGCGGGCTGGGAGGAGGAGTTCTGCGAGACGTTTTCTGGCACATGGGGCATGCCTGACAAAATAGCCGGACTTCGGTGTCCAGCCCAGGCCAATGGAAGCGATCCCGAATGCGTTGGATGGTGTTGGCTACTCCGAGATGGCCGGCCAACGGATGGTTGTGGGCCAGATCCAACATGGTCTCTGTCTTGGTCTGGGGTACCACCAGCAAAGCTTTCTCCTCCCCCCTCCACTGTGCAACACAGTAGAGCAGGCCATTTTTGACGATGAAGTGCGGGAGAGGATGGTGCCCCGGTTGCGTCTCTTTCCCGTCGACAGCTCTCACTTGTGTCCAACAGTGCTTCAGCCGGTCGTCCTTGTGCTGTTCCCTGGCGAACGAACCCCCGCTTGTGATCTGATGGAAGACATCGAGAAACATATTACGATTCTGAAAAGGGGGCTCACCATCTCTCCCGCTGTCCGAGGCCACCCGGGCAGAGCGATGTCCAGCTCCTCTGCCGGGCGTCTTGCGGCGGCGGCTCCATCTTTGGCTGGCAGGCTGTATCGTGGATGTTAGCAGACGTTCAAACCCAGGCCAGTCTCTCCCTAGAAGGACGGAGACCGGCAGGTCCTTCACTACTCCAACCTCCACTGGCCATGTGCCGGGATCGGCGGAGATCGTTACCCTCCGGGCTGGAACATGTCTGGTCTCTCCATGCACACAAGTGATTGGGAGGAACACTCGCGAGTCACCCCGGGGAGAGAGGATGTGGGTCTGGACCAGACTGACCGTGCTGCCAGAGTCCAGTAGAGTGGTGAACGGCCATTTGTTCACCTTCACTTCTGCCTTAGGAGCCCCGGCCGGCAAATCGTGGTGCACAATACAACCTGTCAGCCATGTCCGGACAGGGGGTGTGGAGCCCTCTGTGGGCATGGGTTCATCCGGTGGGGTAGGAGCCGCCGGACTGCTCACTGGTCGAAAGGTACCCTCCAGCATGCGTTGCTCCTGGACCACCCTCCGGGGAAACGGCGGCGGCGCTCGCTCCCCAGTATCCCGATGGTGAGTAGCATCCGCCAGTTCCACTGCCTCAACCAGCTCCGTGATGGTCGCGGGGTTCCTCATACCAACTGCTTGACGGTATGAGCGTGGGAGGGCTCGGAGTAATCGGTCGACCACGACGCGTTCCGCCACCTTGGCAGCCGTGGGTTCTCCCTCCAACAACCAATGTTGTGCGAGACGAGCTCGTTCGGTGGCATGGGCTAGGGCTGGGAGGTGGGGCCAGTATTCCCAGTTGTGGAAGAGTTGGGCCACACAGATTGGAGAAAGTCCCATACTGGCCAGAATCTCTCTCTTTAGGTCAGTGTAGACATCTGCTACCTCCGTCGGTAGAGAGAAGTAGACTTTCTGGGCCTCGCCTGTGAGAAGGGGTGCCAACAACCATGCCCAGTCTTCTGCTTCACAACCCTCTCTGGTCGCCGTGGTTTCAAACATTTGGAGGAAGGACTCCACGTCATCGTGAGCCGTTATATTTGTCAATAGTTGAGTCACTTGCACCCGTGGATCAGGTAGTGGAACCCATCGAGCAGCAGCGGTCCGTAAGGCCTCGAGTTCCATCTCGGTCTGACCCTGCCAGGAGGCGAGGTGCTCGGTGATTTGTTGCTGGCGGATGCTGACCTCCGTCAGCCGTTGGAGGAGCTCTTCCATGGGGAAGCGAGTGTCCGCCTAAAAAACAACAACCACAAAAAACAACAAAGAACGAGCGGTTAAAGCTGCACTTGTCGGTATTCTTCCCCTAAAGTGCCCGCATTCTCCACCAGTGTAGCAAGGTGGAAGAATACACGACAAGGAGAGCTCAAATGAAAAGCCCTGAGGGTGGTTTTCATTCACAGATAAGGGGTGGTGTAATAGTGTGTGTCGATATACCGACATCTTGAGTGCTTGTCCGTGTGACCCTCGTGGCATGGCTGACCGGTCACAGGCTGTTCTCTGTAGTGAGACAAAGAAAGAGTTAGTTCTGGTCTCATGGAGAGGTTTCTCAGCTTCTTCTGGTGAGCTGGCGGTTTATATGCCTGTCGGCAGATCGCTGTCAGCTGTGACCGATCAGCCTGTGATGAGTGTCGCCAGGTGCTCCTCGTCTGTTCCCAGGGCAACGCTGATGTGTGCTCGGGATGCTCGTCACAATATCTACCAAGCCTTACGTAGGATGGTGTAATGAACATTGGGCGTAGAAACGTAATAGTATTAAATTAAATTAAACATCATCTCTGAATTAGAGACTAATACACCATGCTTTGTCAGAAGATGAACAAACAGCAAAAAATAAATGTTTTACCTGATTACTCATAAGACTATAGTTCTATGGGTTTAAACTATATTCTTAAAAAAATATGTTAAAATATGGCAGTTTCATAGTCAATGCATTATTTAACAATATAATTAATCCCAAAATAAAAATCATGACATTATTTATTCACCTTCATGTTGTTCAATAACATTATACATTTTGTTTTATGTTGTATACTTAAATTTTATTGGAAAGTTAATAATTTCTTTATAACAATAAATAATTAAATTTATACAATGCACCGTTTAATGAAAATTACATTCTGTTTGTGATAAAACATTTTTTTGTATTCCTACTGGAAACCTTGAATATAAAATTGTTGTTCTTTTGTCTTGAATAGTATAACTTAATTTATACCTACATTCCTAAATTCTACAGTATATTATAATATAAACTGAGTATACAGTAATATTACAGGTATAGGGGTCAGACCCAAAATCAGGATGATTAAAATAGTTGATGTGTCCCTACAGCTATTATCTGTAAGCAATGTCTGATTTGGGGAAAGGGAACTAATGACTTGTTAAAGACTTGAAGTTTAAAATTGAGGACTTGGACTCGACTTGGACTTGATTGTCTTGACTTGGGACTTGTCTGTCTTGACTCGGACTTGACTCGAGACTTGCAAAGCAATGACTTGGTCCCACCTCTGGAACCTCCCCACATGTTTGAAAGGGCTTTGGAATGTTCGAAAGGAGTACCCTCACTCAGCCTTTTCGAGTTTCATTTTGACCTCAAAGAAACGAAATATGCAAGAATTGAGGAGAGAAACGAAATTCACAAGAAGTGTGTTTTGCCCTTTGGATAACAGTTCACTTTACTGCCTCTGCTCAGTGCACCTTCCTCACTTCCTGAAGGCACATTTTTTGTAGTGACATGGTACATTTTGGTTTGTCAAGAGAAAGCAGCACTTTGCACAAATGTTCTATTGATTGTCTTGGCAAGCTTGAGCTAAATCTGAAAACGACATTCCTTCATCCAGGTCAAGAATTTTAAAAAGCCAGCAAGGATATGAGGAGACGTGGTGGGGTAATTTTTTGACACTTGGTATCTATAGATATGCCTGTTTTAGTATTTTCAATGGTTAAAAAAATTGGTTTTAAATGGTGTTAATCGCTTTGAAACATTTTGCTGTGAGTATAGGCATGTGAGATACCTTCAGCCTGTCATTAGATGCTGTCGTTGAGTCTATGGTTGGTTCTTACAAATTAATGGAGATTCATTAACATACACCGTGTAATCGAGCTCATGTGAAAGAGACAGATCGATGTAGGTGTCTGGATTGCAGTTGCCCAGTAATGCATCATGCACAACTCAGCACTCAGAACTGATTTTTCAGCACAGATTGTGTGGGTGTGTTTGTGTCATTCAGTGAGCCCACAATATAAGGATACAATATTTTTCTTTCTTATTTATAAATGTTAAATTGACATTTATAATTTCAGCGAACACATCTTTAACTCATTTAATATATTCTCTGTTTGTGGAACAAACAGAAATGAAGCACAGCTGTGTACCAGAGACCTCCTGATGAGGCCATTCAGAGCATTGTGAATGGCCTGGGGTCACTATCAAACAAAGCAGGTGAATGAGCAGCTCTGAATGACAGTCGAGCACCACAGGAATGTATACAGCACACAAAACCATTTGTCTGAAATAGTTTTTGTCCCCAGGGCAATGACATATTCCATACTGCCATACCAATATTTGTCAAGCTGAACATAGTGTTCAGAATATCAATGTTGATCTTGGCTGTATTTAGGATTTTTTACAAATCTAAAAAATAGTTTTAAATAGTTTTAAATACAGTAAATAGATTTGATTTATTTTGTAAATTGTAAAAAAGGTTTCAACCATTTTTTATAGGGCTGTGCAAAAATATCTATACATGTAATTATCGCAATATTTTTTTTTCCAATAGTGTATCGATAGTGATACCTCTACTATCGATAATTTTTTAAAAATCATGTCATAAATATGGCCAAAAGTAAGTGGAAGCGAGCATGGCGAAAAATATAAGAACGCTTGGAGCTCTCAGAGCTGATGTGTGGGTGTGCTTTGGTTGTCAAAATAAGTAATGGAGCAATGAGTTATATAAAATAATGCTGTTTGTAGGCTTCGCAAGTCATGACACAAGTCACTTGGCTACTGCAGTGCATTAGACAAAAAGTTTATTAAGAAAAGAAACAATGACATTTATTGTGCTTTCACGGATGTGACACCAGGGCATTTACAGCACGGATGAAGCAGGGGTTTTATACTGCCCATGTTCATTGTTTTAACTGTAATGCAC